>NW_020539073.1:0-15276 GCF_003426905.1 Ctenocephalides felis
TCATGTAGGACATAACTGCAGTTACTGACATAAAACTGCAGTACATGTACTGTTAGCTCGCTAAAAATGACATTTTAAAGCATATCGCGTTTCTGTAGAAGTATCAAATGTTAAAAAAAATTACAGGTAATTTAATTTTGTGCAAACTTCATAAATATTTTAGTAACATTAGACAAACAAATAATTTTTATTTGATCAATTAAATTTAATTAATGGCACTTATGATTCAAAAGAGCAAAAGAGCATTATTTTTTGCCCCATTTATGATGTAAATATTGAGAATAACGACTTATATTAACTATTCTTAACATAAAAATTAATACACTAATTAATACACTTATTTGCTTGTTACCTTTTTGAAATATTTCCGATTTTGAATAGTTTTAAAAAAGTAAGAAAAGATGAACTAAACCCGAGCTATTCCACTTAATTATTAAACATTTATTTAATTAATTCACAATTTTAAAACACATTTTTAACCTGAAAACAGCCGTCCTCAATTTTGACGTTTCATGTTTGACGTTTGACATTTCTAATTCAATTTTGCTGTTTAAAGCAACAAATGTATGTATTAAAAATTGTTTTGGACTTAAATCAATATCACAATGTGTTGGAAATGTATTTAACAAATATTTGTTTAGAATTGTGCCCAACACTTTTCTTAAAATAAAAATAATTATTTTGTACAATTTTGTACTTACTTAAGTCACAAAAACACACTTTAACTTCTAACAAGCACATAAGTTTGAATGGAATCTGTCAAACGCCACCGTGAGAAGTCACTGACATTTTTATGTTTTTGTTTTTCTGTTATTTTATCAGTTCCGTCTCCATTGTGCACAACTTCACAACCTTACCGCGCCTTTGTGAAGCTTTTTTGTTTCTCAGCCAATATCCTTACCGTTATCCTTGTTTCCCACCTATTCTACCATGATCTATATGTTTTCAATGTTTTGACTTTTGGAGTTACATAATTTTGTCAACATTTTATTGAAGTTAATTGAATATTTAATTAGCGACGTTCGATCCATATATTTTATGGTATATTTTGGAAATCATGATCGTATACATTTTATTTAGTACCTGATCAGATTATGATATGATCAGGATCAATCAGGATATTAGCAAATGATTACTGTATTTAAGAAATTTTCTAAATTTAATGTATATTAAATTGGTATGATATAATTATGGATAGTAAATTATTTCTCGGAACATGGAAAGTAAGATTAAATGAAATTATTTATTATATGTTCAAGGATATTTAAAAAATGCAATTTTGTAGGTTTCGAAAGCAAATGCTTCAAATGGATTAGATGTTATTCTAGAAAGGTTTGTAAATTTTGATACACAGTCTAATTTATATTATAGCTTTAGCTATTCAATTTACTTCATTTTATTTCAATTATTAATTGGTATTTTTTTTATTCTTTTACAATTTCAGTGTAAAGTTTAGCTTGGATGAAGCTGGTGACGTTATATTCTTTGTTAATGATTATATGTTGGGAGCGTGGGATAATCCAAAACAATCAACAGAAACTTCTCTACCTCTATTAGAATGTGATTCTTATGAAATATGTAATTTTGATGGAATACAGCGGATAGAATTTTCTAAAGATGAGAAATTTGTAACAGATTTTATTGTATGTATTCTAATAATGATTCATCTTATATCAATTTATGTGTATAAATAAAGATTTTTTTTATTTTAGATACAAAAAGGCACATTTGATGATTGCTTTTCAATAACAAGTCAATCTCCATCATGTACTTTATTCTGCACAAAATTACCAGAGCGCCCTGTATGCTATCAGACATCAGAACAGCCTTTTTCATTCGTTACAGCTTTTCAGGAAGAATTCTTTTCTGATTTAACAATTATTGCTGATGATAATACAAAGGTTAGCTATTAAAACATTTTTCAGAAGATGAAATAATTGTACTTAAATTGGTCTTTTCTATATTTATATTCTTAGTTTAATGTACACTCCGTTGTCTTAAGACTATCCGGTCTTTGTGGAAATGCTAATAGATTTATAAGCCTTGATGGACTATCATCGCCTGTTTTGAAAACTATTCTTCATTGGGCATATTGTAATTGCTTACATAGTGATATATCAATAGATGTTTGCCAAGAGGTAATTATTTTTGAGAAATTCTATAAATGTGTTTTTATTTTATTTATTTTTTCATTTGTAGATTATAAAATTAGCAGAAAAGGCTCCAGTTCTGACGTCATTAGCAGAAAGCTGCAAGATGTTCATAACTAACATGGAAATAAAATATCGTAAGTTATAAAATATAATATGTTGATTTTGAAATGCAAAAAATATTATTTGTTAAGTTATTATTTAATTTTGTACATTATTTTGTATATTTTAGGTATAGAGAGTATTATTATGGATATGTATATATGTCTTACGCAATGTATAGATAATTTAACATGCAAAGACTCACAGACACCTATTCAATTGTGTCACGCATTCAAAAATGGAATGAAAGAAATTGCAATAGGTATAAAACATAATTATTTGCTGATTAAACCTAGAAGAGCTCATAATGTAGTATATATTTCTATTTCCAGCTTGTGCTCATTTTCTAGAACTTTGTTTAGATTTAAAAATCAACTGCAACAATTTGCATACGTTGGACAGACATGCAATATTACGATATGCTTTTAATTTATTTCCTACATTTGTCAAATTATTATACAAGGGCTTAAAATGCGCATGGGACTCGTTCAAAACATTATCACCTTCTCATAAACAAGAGCTCGCTCAGTATGTTATTCCTGAGGTCAGTTAAAATGTGAGTATACACATGTAAGAAAGTAAAAGTTTTTATGATGAAAAAATTCTTTATAGATTGAGGGTTTCCTCAACAGTTTTACAACAGTTTTTGCACATGCCAAACTGGCTGTGGAGAAATTAATTGAAGTGAGTTTTAGTAGAAATTGCTAGTAGAGTGATATGTTAGTAATTCATATGCACAAACATACTGTATATTCATGTAAACACTTGATTAAATGTATTCATATTTATTAGACTGCATATGACACTGTATTAGGTCTTAGGGTCTAACTTATACACTTTATCACGATGAAATATATATTTAATCACATTTTGATTTTTATATTAAATGTTAGTATATGTTATTCAGTGTGGCATATTTAAAATTTATTATTAATGTACACCAAACATAAATGCATCAGCAATTTGCATGATGGTTTTCATGTTAATCATTGTTAGAATGTTTTGAAATCAATATTCAAAATAATCATTCATATTTATCATATTTTAGATTGTTGAAGCAGAGTCAACATCTGAAGGCGCAAGCAGGTCTAAAGTTATTTCTCGAAATAAATGTGATTATGGATATAATGAATTGACTATATTGAAAATACTTCACAGCAAAATTACTTACTTAATGCTTTATGGAATTGATAAAAGGTGATAATTTTTAACTTAAAAGTAAAACAAAATAGTATCTTTGATTAAAATAATTATTTCAGGGAATGTTTTGATGAAATGAGTCAAAATGAGCAGTACAGAGCAGTCACACACAATTTTGATATGATTAGTGAAGAGTTTCCATTATTTATTGTAAGACTTCAAGAAGTTATTTCTACTTTGGATGATAAATATGACCCATATGAATTTAATTTTGGATTCAAATTGACTACTACCACAGTGGTAACTAGAAATTATTTATAGATTTTGTAATATCATAGTATTCATAATTAAAATTTTTATAGGCTGGAATATTGCAAAGAATAATTACAAATGTGGATATTGCAGAAAAACTTACTGAACAGGTTTATTACATATGAAAGCTAATTTTTAAGTATAAAAATATAACTTAATGTTATTTTCAGATGTGCTTTATAATGCAAAGGGAGAGATTCACACAAATTATGAAATCCTTAGGCATTCTGAAACCAAAACTCGAGAGTAAGGATAATGACTCAACAAGCAATATGTTGTTTGAAAGCTCTTCAAAAACAAGCTGGTCCGGAAATAGAAATAAAAATCAACCAGAATTAAACTGCCAAGTATGAAAACCTTCTAGCACATGCTATTATTATTTTTCAACAAATATTAAATGTTATTTCAATTTTTTACAGTTAGTTTTAGGTGAATATTTGCTTACCTCTCCAAGCTCCGATCATAGCATGTTAGCTAGAAAAATTACTAGGTTATTATACAATGAGATGCACACAGACATGGAGTTTATAATAGTCTCTACGAGGGAAGATAAGTCTCCTTTATCAGGTATAACAATTAATATAAATATGTACCAAGCATCTTTAACTTACTTAATATTTTTCACAGAAATTCCCTGTCCTATAGAATCAAATTTAAATTCACCAGAAGCCATTGTAATATATGCACACCGTGTTATTGTAGCTGCCAGATGCCCTTGGTTCCGGCGAGCATTACTGTCTGGAATGATTGAAGATAGAAACAGGTATTAGAATCTGAAATATACTATCATATTTTTTTTATGAAATTAATTAAAATAAATAAATTTTAATTGAATAACAATTTTGTCATAGAGTCCTTTTCTTAAATATACCAATAAATATTTATATGCCAATGATTATTGCATTATGATTTTGATAAAATAATTATTATTATATTTTTATTTAATATTTATTTCAGAAAAATAGTGATATATGATACAAGTCCAAACGTTTTCAAAGAGTTTTTGCATTATTTATATGGAAATGGTGTCAGCCAAACTTGTATTTCGAATCAGGATGCATTATCAGAACTAATGTTATTAGCAGATCGTTATGAAGTGGATGAACTAAAGAAAATAACAGAATTTATATTAATCACTGGAGTGGATGACGATTCAGCTATTTTCTTGCTAAGCATTTCAGATCAAATTAATGCAGGTAAATTAAATAAAACTCGAATAAAATGAATCTCTTTATTAATTGTTGTATTTTATTTTTTAGAGGCTTTAAAAGCAACTTGTTTAGAATATATAGCTATTAATCCTACTTTGATGAACAGTGATCTATTCAAAAAGTTGTCTGAAGATTTGCAGAATGAAACCGCGGAATTTGTAAAATGGAAAACACCTTCACGAAGGGCAAATAAATTTAGAGACAGGTAAATAAATTAAGAAAGTATACTGGACTTTTTTTAACACCTAGATCAGACAATATGGAATTTTTTTCTTCGACATTCACAATTATATTTTTTCCTAAATTTTTATTGCTTTTTTCATTTTCAAACAGAATGCCTTGTATGCCACCTTCTCCACCTAGATGTACACGCTCAGATAGCATGAATATGCAATCGCAAGTTCAAGAAAGGGACACTTTTGGAGACTTAGAAGAAATGATGTTACACGGAGACCACTCTGTAAGTAGTATAAGTGTATTTGTGGTATGAGTTTTAGATTTTTTTCTAATATTTGTCTATTTATTCCTACTGTTCTTTTATTTTCAGTCTATTCTCTCATTGGATTCCCTTAGTAATGATTCCGACGAACATTTGGAGTCCTGTTTGGCTTTAATTCGCGATATCGTAGGAGATGCTCCGAGCAATGAGACTCTTATTAGAGTCATATTAGCCGCCGACTACGACATAAACAGAGCAGTAAACTTCTTTTACAGCGAATAAATAAGTGGAGGTAAGAAAAAATTAATTTTGGTTAATAATCGGAGATTCCAATGGCATTTGAGATATTTCATTTAAAAGCGCCGCAAGGAAAGGTTATACTTGATTATACTTATGTTAAATTGAATTTCCATCGTAATCTAGTTCTCAAAAATGCTATTTTGATCAAAGAAATTCTTTAAAAATTTATAAAATTTTATTTTAATAACACGTTTAATAGTATTAACGCTAATTTCTAACTAATTTTAACGTAGTAGTAGATACACATAAATATTAGACAACGTTATAAATTTATTTTAGTGATCATAGATACGTCCAATATATTATATATATTCATTAATATTAGTAATAAATATTAGAAACAGATTTTAAATTTTATAGTAGAATCTAAATTCAAATATATACGAGATCTAAATGAAATTTCTAAAAAACCTATAAATTTGTTTATGTTTACTTATTATTAATCAAGTTGAAAGTTGGCAGGACCACTTACATGATTAATAAAAATTTATTTTTAAAATCAGGTTCATTGGCCTAATTTCAAAAGAATACATTCCTGGCGCGTCTAATATTTAAATAAAACCCAACAATTTTTTGAATTTTCATTATAGTAATCTAACTAATTCGCATAATCTTTTAAATTTAAATTACGGTTGTGCATTAATTAGATGCATAAATTAACCCTTTAAAAGCTTGCACTATTTTCGAATAAATAAAAAATATAGAATATATTTATTCTATTAGAAATATAGAATATATTTATCTTTAGAAACTGGATAATAAGTTAATCATGTGCAAAAGAGGAATATTTATAAATATAACATTACCAATGTTTGGATTGTAAATATTCATTAATCGGAAATTTATTTCATAAGATAATAAATATAAATGCCTATGTAATGTCAACTATTAATTGATATGAATTAATTCGCGAATTTAAAGTAAGGAAGTCTTTACAAAGAATCGTTAATTTAATATGATATGATCAGTAATTTATTGGGCCACAAGTTTGATGCCTCTGATTGAATCCTTCTGAATATAATTCATAAAAAATTAAAGCACGAAATAGTGAATCTAAAAGCATGTTATTCAATGTGAAATATTATACCTTGTAATGTGAAGAATAGTTGTTTACATAATATAATGGTTCTTTAAGTGATATTTAACTAATATGAGTAAAAGCAATTACAAAAAATCATATAATTAGAAAATTGTGCAATTATTGTATATCATTAAATGGTTATTGTAATGTTCGACAATAACGTTAAAATTCAATGTGTATATCTTATATTTTTAAATTATTTTATTAAAAATATTGTATTTATTTTTGGTAATCATATGTATTAGGAAATTACTTATGTGATAATTCATTCGTAAAATGAAACTTTAATTCGTAGAAGAATTAGTCAATATAATTAGAATAAATATTATTTATTCAGTTGATCACGTGAGCTGTTGATATATAAATATGAATAGAGTAATTATTTTTTGTGATTATTTAAATGCTATTCCAACATGGAATCGATTTGGAGATAAAGATAGTAATAAAGAAGTAATAAAGGATATAATGTTTTTTTTATATTTATTTAAGTTACGATATATATATATATATATATATATATATATATATAATATAATAATATTATCTCGTGAAAGTTTGAATTAATTCGAAACTCGTCAAAAAAGTAATAATACCCGGAAGCCCTTGTGAATAATTTGTGCCAACTTATTCCCTTGACTTGTTTACACACTTTGTATCCTTAGTATTACAATTGACCTCCGGATTTAACGAAAACAAAAACATATACCTTTTTGCCTTCATGATAAATTTGTAATATTTTGCGTAAAGAAAATTGTCTTGCTCTGGAAAATAATTGGAAGGCGCTGGAAAAACTGCCACGTGGGATAATTGATAAATAATTGGTGATAATAGATTTAAGATGATTAAATCGAATTTGGAATTCAATAAGAAATTCATAATTTTGGGCTGTAATTTTTTAATACATAATATATTAAAAACGGTAAATTAAAAAAAATATATAGTAAGTTACTAAACAGTAAGAAACTATATATTACGATTTATTCACTACTTAAATTTAGACTAATCATAATAATTATTATAGAAAATACAAATATTAGGATTAAAATTAAAAATCAATATTTAAAATAATCCTAATAAATTTCAAAGATTTTAAATTAATAATAATTTTAATTTAAATAAATTATCGTTTTACACCAATTTTTTTAAGATTCAAGATGATTTTTTTATTATTATTATCTCTTTTATTGACAACTGTCCAGTAAAGGACATTCAATAAATTTGATGAATTTACAATAGTCGGTACAAAAAGGACATTGTATACTACAAGGGGGCATGTTGGAAAAAACAACTCAGTAGTTGTTTTTCCGTTCGATATAAAATTCACAATTATATAATTTTAACTATTTACTTATTAAATAATATCTTATAAATAATGATTAAGTTATTTCCATTTTTTATCAGGAGAGTTGATGACCTTAAAAATAAAAAATCTCTATTAAAGGATTATTATTATTATTATTATAGAAAACATAAATATTAGCACTAAAATTAAAAACCGATTTTTATCAAAATCATCTATTATATATCTTTTTCAATTTTAGCATATTAATTCCATTCTTCAACTTATTAATTTGAATTTAAATGAACTATATCCTTTCATATATAATAAATTGAAAACGAAAATTTTTAGTAAATTTTTCATAATAAATCACTAACTAATAAGAAATAAGTCATGAGCCATCCCAGTCTTATTAAATCCCAGTAAAATAAAATAAGCTTAATAATAATAATATTATTATAGAAAATATGAATTTAAAAATAGATTTTCATTATGATCGCCTTATTTTATTAACTAGAACTACTATTAATTAAATTATTAAACAAATCTTAAAGATAATCCATAAAAACAGAATTTTTTTTACATTTGCCGCGGTAACTTTATTAGATAATTAAAATCTAATAAATCTAGGAAATCTTGTCATCTAATAAATCTCAAAATCTTGTATCTTGGAAATTTAATGTATCAAAGAAAGACAAAAATTTTGTCGAAATTTCTAGAAAAACACTATTTTTTATGTCACACATATATGACTGATATCGCTCAATATTAAAACTTTTCTTCTTCTATCAAATATATGTCTGACATGGCTCATGTAGAACTTCTTAGCGTCAAACACATATGACTGACAAGGAAAATTTAACTACGTATATGTAGTTAGTAAGAAATATATTTCTTAATTTTATTAATATGTGTAATCTTTTTTAATCCTACAGTAGTTGTAGATTTTGGGTAATGTGTAAAAATTACTATAATAAAAAACTATTAAGTAATCTGTTTAGTTAAAATTACTGATAATTTTTGTATCAGTGAAGTCAACGTGTTTGATCTATTGTAAGTATTTTTTATTTATTCATTTTACAAGCCGTCGATATAATAATATTTTAATAAGGCTTAAGTCAATATTTTATAGGTTTAATATAATTTAATTAATTATTAGCTAATTTATCACTTATTTATTTATTATTTAATTTATTTATATTTAGTTAATTTTAATTATTTTTAAATATAGTTAGTTTGTTGCAAGTATTTTTTTAAAAAGTTAACAAGTATTTTAATAATCTTTACAATATAATAATTTTATTTAACAAATTTTAGGATTATGATATTTTAACAAATTTAAGTGTCTATTATTGTTGTAAGTAATCTTTCAAACATTTATTGAGTATACAATAAGCAATCAGCAAACAAATGGCAGCAATAAATATCTGAATGAATTATCAGAAGGTGTTAGTCATTGGGTTTTTGTCATTTAAATCACATGTATGTAATATATCCTTTATATTTCGGACAAAGTCTATGCGAATGTCGACTGCTGTCGCTAGCTGGCTCGCTCGCTCTAGTGGCCCCCGTGTGAGCGCGGGGATCAATAGACCCCAAACGAGCGGGTGCGGGGCCGCCCTCGTAGAGGGAGTACGCTCCGTGCAAGTACAAGGTCTCGCACGGATGTTACACTGTTAACATGTATATATTGGATGGTGAAAATTGAATTTTTTAGTTATGAGGAAATATGAAATTTGACCAAAATGATAAAATTGTGAAAAATGAAATTAGTAGTTAAATTATGGTCCAAATTTTTATTTTGAATGATTGAATCTTATGGAGAATATTAGAGTCCGTTTAAGGGGATATTCTAGTGTAGAAATTCAAAAAAAATCGTTTTTTTATTTCATATTTTCAAAGTTTAACTATCTAAGAATATAGGTACGAGAAGGTTTTTGAAAATTTGAATTATTTTCGGAGATATAGGCATTTTACTGACTCGGTCTCCATACTGGTTTGGCTTCACGCAAAACTTTAAATGCGTTTTTCTCACAGACTTATTCAGTACTGCTGACACGATTTCTCGAGTTCTACTCGACCGATTCACTTGAAAAGTTCAGAGAGTCTTGTTTATAGACCTATCTATAGCCCGAACTAGGATTATCCCCAAATTCCAATTTTTACTATTTTTAAAAAAATTGAGAAACTCAAAAAAAAAAAAACAGTAGAAAAACACTTTTTATCAAACAGTCGCCAATTTGTAAAAAAAATTTTTTTCACTCATCGCTAGTTCGGACGATTGCGACATCATTGTAGATTAATAATCTTTTTATTTCTTTTATTTCGGATGACTAGGAGGGCTGAAATCATGTCAAGATGGTCAAGACTAAGGTGCCAATTTTTTGAGACCCCCCACTTCATTAGCTGCCAGTTTCTTCAATTTTCAACTTTTTTTTTAATTTATGTATCATAAGTAAATATTGTAAGTGGTAAAAAAATGAAAAACATTCAATGCTTTGTTTTACGACACTTTAAAAATGACCTAAAACTCATCGCTCTACACTAGAATACCCCAATTCAATAATAACTAGACAATAATATATTCCGTTTATCTTTTATATTATCTTATGAACAATACTATATTCCGTTGGTGAAAACTAAATTTTTTAGTTATGTGTAAACATAATATTGCGATCAAAATAGTCAAATTGTAAAAAGTGAAATTATAGCCATAATTCTTATTTGGGAAATGATTGAATTTTATGGACAATATTGTATTCCGTTTGTCTTTATATTATATTCCGTTAAATAAATTCAACTTTTATATATTTCGGTTAAATATTGATATGAGGGAATAAAATATTAATAAACCAGATAAGTAAACAGTTAAATGTTTACAGAGTTTGCAGATTTTTGTAAAAGGTGAAATTATAGTCATAATTCTTATTTCGAAAATTATTGAATTTTATGGGCAATATTAAATTCCGTTTAAATTTATATTATCTTATGGACAATATTATATTCTCTTTATCTTTATATTATCTTACGGACAATATTGTATTCCGTTAAATAAATTTAACTTTTACGAATTTTTGTTAAATATTATAATGCAAGAATAAAATATTAATAAATTAGGTAAGTAAACAGTTAAGTGCTTGCAGAGTTTGCAGAGAGATATTCGTCATGAAAAAAAATTGTGTATAGACGAATATACTCGTCATATACAGTGACCATTACGGCTATTGAAATTGAAATTCTTAAAAAATTCAAAACTCATTCCCAAACACAAAATTGTTTAGAAATATATATTAAGATTAAAATATTGAAATGGAAGATGGGTTGGTTATTAAAAAAAAATTAAACGAAGAGATAATATAAAATAAATTATATAAAGGAAAACAATAATTATTACAGACAAAAACAATCTCTTTGATAGACACGACAAAAAATAGTTTTGAAATAAACAGGCTACATGTTGGTTGGAGGTGTATCTAAATAAGTAAAAATTTGTAGTATCGCTCTTTTAACAAAATTTACTTCAACATGTGTATCAATATCCTAAGTAAAATTTACTTCAAAGAAGTAAAATTTACTTTTACGAAGAAATTTACTTCAAAATATGTATCAATATCCTAAGTTTTCGGTTCATCATTGACAGTGTACGATATCTGGTCACCTCGGCCCCGGAGCTTGCGCATTGTGGTAGTAAACCTTGCGCCTCGTTTCATGGAAGCTACGGGCTGCGCGCCGTCCGACGAAGCACAAACAGTGCCGAACCCGTCATTCTTCGAAAGCAGGCTGCGCCGAACATCGCCGCCTGCCGAAAAACTAGGTTAGGGACAAGTATCAACAGGACCCATGATAACGATCAATCCAGTACGACATTTATGTCCATTGCTGATTATTAATCGAACCCTAACGACAGACCCGGTTGTGTTTTGTTAGAAAAGTGTTTTGTGACTTGTAAGTGTGGACGAACTGTGCGCAAATCGCCGCCAGTGCCATAAGCGACTTTCTCGTAGATATTTAAAAGTAATAATCGCGGGCTTGTGTTAAAAAGTGTCAGTGTACGACTGCAGACTGTGCATGGTGTAAAATAAAGTGGCCTCGGATGAACCAGCGCATTTACTTTTCTGGTAAGATGTTATAAAAACTTTTTGTAAACTTACTCATCGATATTATGTATACAAGCTGTTGAATCTTAACTTGAGCATTTGAGACATTGAAACTAATGCACCAAAGAGTTTTCACTGTATTTTTTTATTTATTTATATATATATATATACATTATTTTCATATCTCAGTCAGACAGAGGTGCCTGGTATGAGAGATTATGAAAAACAGTTTTCATATTTTATATATACATTTCATTTGACTATTTCATTAATATAATATCTATTATAATTAAAATATCTTTATATATAACTCTTCAGTCTTCTTTGTCTTCAATTTCCTTATAGTATTTCTTTATTATTATGTTTTTTTATCTATTATTTTTTGTACTAAACCAAAAATTTAATATTAACAGTATGCTTCAAAAAGCCTATTAAAGCAAGGTGATACTTCTTTATGGTAATTATTTAATTTTTCATATATTATATTGTATACGCACAAGTATTACATTGACGATTTATGATACAACTGATAAATTTGTTTAAAATATTTATATGCTTAAACAACAAATTAATTACAATTATATTCCAAATTTGGTTCGTTCAATATTTGTAGTTTAGGGGGTGTCCATTCATCACGTGAGCGAGTTTTTAAGGATTTTCAGACCCCCCCTTCCCCTTGGTGATACATGGTTATATTTGAAATATTAATATTTTACAAACTTCTTTTTTGCCCAGCCTGAGGGCTATTTTCAATTGAAAACATATTTCCTTATTTAATTTTCAAATGATATCACTACTGCTTGATATCAGTGTACACGTTGTACATTATATTATTAAAATAAATATTAACATATTGAACCCCTGAAAGTTTTTTATTTTAGTATTCAACTTTTGGTTTTGAGAATCTTTTACATTATGTGATCGTCATTTTAATTTAGCCTGAATTTTTAGTTAATAATTAATGTTTTGTATATAAAAATAGTAAAATGAAATTCTTAATGAAAATAAGTGCTTATAAGCTTTTAATATGTCAGAAAGTTTACGAGAAATCCATTTGTCTTGTCTGATCTCAGAAAACTATTTATTTCACCATGACGTGTCAGAAAAACTATTATCTTGTTCTTGTGTACAATTATGAAGCATTTTAGAAAATTATGATTAGAATTATTTGTTACCAGTATAGTAGAATTAATTACATTTATTATATCTATATATATATATATATATATATATATATATATATATATATATATTAAAAGAAAAACGAATCATGTTTATTTATTATTTAATTAATTCCAAATAATTAATAGTCAAATAAATTTTTGAGCTATGGTATCCAGTATTAAATTTTGTTTTGATTATGTATTTAAGATAATGTTAGCATTTTCTATAAAATCTTCTATACAATTTATAAAAGAACTATAATAAATTCCGAACAAAATAGCTTCGAATAAAATGTCCCCTTTTCCATTTGAAATTCTATTAAAAGTTTTATCACATATGTTATAGAATTTTTCCAATATTTCTATGAAATGTGAAAAACAAGGACGTTACGTTGTATAAGAGGATTTAATGTTTATTTCTTGATGGGAAAATCTTTCTGCAATCACCGTTATAATTCTTAGAATTTTTATATTGAATACAAATACATATACTATCAATGTGTGAAATTAATATACTTGTGATTGATTATTATAAAAATCAGATATAATGCTGTATATATCTGAGAATTAAGAATAAATCACAATGCATTATATATGATCTGATGAGAATATGAACCAGAGGATTTCATATCAATATCTGAACCAAGATTCAATTCCAATATGTGACCAGGGTTGTTAGGGAAGATAAATAAAACAAAATTGTTGTTTTTGAAGGATTGTTTAAATTAATTTTATTTACATTTTCTTATCGTTTTTTATGTGGAACTGGGACAAAATCAACAAACTTCAGCTATCCCTTCCGGTTGAATTTCCATGGTATGAGTTATTTTATAACCCGGAATCATCGTTCCATTTCCTTGTTACTTAAAATTCTTTCAAAATAAATACCCCAAGTATAAAAGCAAAGTTTTGTATAAAGTACAGTAAACCCTCGCTTTACGCGGCAAGTGCGTACCGCGCAGTATAGGAACCGTGCTATAAGAAACTCGTATTTAACATACAATTCAGGCTAATTCGTAGTGCGTTCTATGGAACCTTACATAGTGCAGTATGGGAACCGTGTTATGAGAGACTCAGAGTTGGTACAAATCGCACCATTTTTTATCGCGTTGTATGGAGACCAAGAAATACAACTTGAAGTAAGAGAAATACGGACAAAATGACGTGTAGGACATTGACACCTTATTCAAAAATTGGCGCGACGCAGTAGTCAGCTCAAACGTGTTCTTAGGCGGCTATTATACAATCAGGCATGTCTAAAAGATAAAAGTCGATAACAAAATTTACATCAATACCCTTTTGCATAACGAACTTATGGGCTGTTGACCAAATACCGCGTAATAAGAAGTCCGTGTAGTCGGAGGGATGTCGGATATTTAGCTCCGTGTAGTATGGAACCGTGTACCCAGGGTGCCGTGTAAAGCGAGGGCCTACTGTATATGCATTTTATTTTTCACTTTAGATCTGTTTATGTTTATCAAGCGTCGAATTATTTTGCACGTTTGAACGGTTTCTTAAATCTCTGACGCGCACATCTAATATCCATTAGAGATCTGTTGTTTACATAGGTGGTAATAGGAATATATATATATCTAATATATATATATATATATATAATATATATATATATAAATAGAAGCTTTGATTTTTAGAACTGCTATATTAAAATATATTTGAAAATATTAACAGCAACTTTGTTGTTTAGTTTGAAACTTATTTCAGTATCTGAATAATATAATTAGAATAACTAAAGGTACTATAATTACGTAGTGTTTAAATTTAAAATTGTAAATATTTTCATGTATTTTGTATAATAATCTTCTGAATTCAAAACTTGATTCATGTGAAATTAAATCTGCAATTCATGAAAAATTACTGTGATCAGGGAATGGTTTTAATCACATTATTGTTTTATCGATCAATTTTTATAATAGATGTATGTGGCATTTTGCCTTAATGCAAGTAGCATGAATTTCCTAATGTATTTAATTTTTTTGTCTCA
>NW_020539074.1:0-15952 GCF_003426905.1 Ctenocephalides felis
TTTTTTTTACTTTTTCCTCTATATCTCCGAAACCGCTGGACCTACCTTCATGAAAGTTGTATCGATTCTTCATCTTGTCAATACAAATAAAATGTTTTTTGAATTATTGAAATTGGACGCTCCGTTCTCTTAAAAACTGAGTTACCGTTTTCGGAACTTTTTGCCCCGTATCTTCGGAACGGCTTGACCTGCCTTTGCCAAAAACTAATCAGCACGTCTTCTTATCAATACGGATCGAATGTTTTTTTGAATTATTCAAATCGGTTGATCCGTGTTCCCGAAATCGTCGACGAAAATTTGTATCCGCACATACATACACACACATACATACATACATACACACACACATACACACCACACACACACACACCACACAACATCCATTTTTTCTAAGGTATGCCAAAATGTTCAGAAACCTCTGAAACGTAAAGATATATAAAAATTTTCATTTTCGATTTTTTTGCGATTACTATAACTTGCCCTACGGGAAGTTAAAAATAAAATTAAAAATTAACTTCTAAATCTTTGCCTTTTATTTGATGTATGCCCTTGAAGAACTTACTCATATATATATATATATATATATATATATATATATATATATACACGTATATATAATATCATATATATTATATATAAAATATAATAAAAGAAAAATCGCAAAAGCTTTTACATATATTAATAATAATAAAATATAATAAAATAAAACATTTTGAAATAATGAAATTTAATAAGTATTTACATTTGAATTATTTTTTAGCACATTCATAATCGATTATATTGAATATTTATTTTTTACTCTAATTCATATTCATTTATTGGTAAACCTACATAAATGTTTCTGCCAATTTTTATACATATACAAACATATAGCATTGAACTTATAGGAATTGCTATGAAGCTTTTTTTTTGTACATGTTTTTATGAATGAATAATTATAATTGTCATATTTATGACCTCTGCCATGAAAACTGTCTTCGATATTAGACTCTTCAACAATAGCGAAGTGTTTAAAATTTATTTCTATAAAATAATGTACAAATCCAATATTATACTTGTCATTGAATTTGTAATAAATTGCACTGAAATATGTTTTCATGTCACTCTTGTATGTTTCAGCAACATACAATTTGTCGTTCTTCAAAACTCAGATAATATTGAAGAGGCTTATCGCTTTCAAAATTAATATCAGAGCTTCGAAGAGCCATTTCTATATTGTTTGGCAACTCTTTAAATGTTTTTATGCTCCAACGCTATATGTATGATCAAATATTTTTTCTATTATCTTCACCTGTTTCTTTTTTCTTAACAAAACTGTTTAACCTCCATATTATTTATACATTCAATTATTTTCTCCTTTTTTATATAAAATTCTTGAGATTTGCTTACTTGTGAACACGGAACATGCCCTGTTCCGTGATTAATTTTAATATTTGACCATTTATATCTTAATATTCAAAACAAGAATATACCCATAATGGTCCAAGATTCTGAACGCAGTCTGGTAAATGTAATAATTGGTGCACATTCATAGAACGGTACATTTGACCATATAGATTTTCAAACGATTTAACAAACTTGTGTAAAAAGTCACGAGCAACATCAAGTAGGAATAAAGATATTGTGTCTGAATTCAAAATGGATATTGCAACCACTAACAACACATAATGATTGAAATATTGAGGTGCAAGAATTCCATGCAAAATAGGTAATGAGTAATGAAAAAACACACAATTTTAATTCTGATGACTTCCAGTGTACTAATTCTGTCACACTTCGTGGCATCCGATGTACAAATTTAGGTGGTTTTCAATAACATTAATTACAGCATGTAAAGAGAAAGGTTTGTTTTATATTCAGTATTAAAAAATAGAGACAACAATTTTTTTACAATACCACCTTCAACACAATGCATTCTGTCTATGGCCATTCCCATGATAAAATCAGGCATAATAAGCGAAAGTGCTGTTGGACCTTTTACACCCATGATTGGTGCATCTCGTGAAGCATTATCAGCAAGAGATCTGCAAGTTTCTAATGTTCTTCTCTCTATATTACCAGTGTATGGATATACATGAACATTACCGCCTGATTCTAATACAAAATTTATTCCTGGGCAAAAGCAGTATGAGCAACCATAGTACCCATTAAACTGCACAAAGTTCAAACATTCACTTCTTCTAGCAGGCAAATCACAAGTGCCCAAAAAACAATACCCTTGACTGTTATATTAGTTTTTAGACTAGGTATGTAAATTTCAATACCATTGATGAGATTTTTTAGATCATCATAAAACACATGAAAAAAATGATTCATATTAGGTTTTTTATCTCCATACCAAAGCCCTAATAATAAAGTATTCTCCCTTTTTTGCGTTCCTCAATAGGCAACTCATTTATTGTTAAATATATAGGCCATGCACTGGTTTTTGATGATTTGAACACAGGTATGCCGTCTGTATACCAAGTAAATGAAATATTGGCTGAGCTAGCAAAAAATTTTCTATGTATTTACGGTATAAAACACCATCGTGGACATCGGATATGCTATCTGTATTACTTAACCGCTTTTTATGTAAATCCTGTAGCTTCGAATAGAAGCCATTTCTTTTGTGCATATCTTTCAAGTGCTCAAGGAAAGGTAGTTGAATGAAATATGGGTTCCTTTTTTGAGGACATGATGGACAAATGCTATCAGACTTTGGCTGCACTCGACCACAGAAATAGCAATAATGATGTTTAATAAATTCGGAGTGATCCAAATAAAAATGTTTTTTAAATTTATAGAGACTATTTTTAACAAACCTACTTTTCAAAAAATGCATATTATTGACAGAAATTATGTCAGCTATGCACTCTTGTGTAACATTGTATTTGTGCCGTAGAAAAATCATTAATATGAAGAACATGCTGTCCGATACTGTAAGTGGAGCCCCTTCATAAACCAATTCATCAGAATAGACTTCTTCCTGTTTGAGTTGATCTTCTTCAGAATCACCTTCCTCTTCAAACTCACGTTCCGTTAGTAAATTAACTCCATTCCCACTTTGTGTATTATCAAAAACATCATTTTCAATAAAAAGATTTCCATCATAACCTACAGCATTGTCATTATAAAGTGTAATAGAAAAATTAATGTATGTCACTAAAATGCAATATATATTTGACTATACAATTAAAAATTGAAATGTACGAGCTTACCGTGCGTGAGTTAAATTATTTTCAACAAAATTTGTAGAGATTCTACTACAACGAGGATCATTACGAATAGATTCAACAATTTGAATAGTGTTTATCTCGTTTTGTTTATCAAAAACTTGCCTTAGCCGTTTTTGCCTCTGCCGAGATCCAAGAGTATCAAGTGATTTTCTTGGTAACATTTTGCAGCTTAAATTATTTATGAATTAATATATAACAACCCAAACGCTCAAATAACAAAAATTACCAGTGGAAAACTTTATATTTAACGTACTCGTTGAACACATAGAGATAGACCAATAGACAACTTAACTACGAAGTGAGACCGAAATATGACGAAAATAATCGAACGAAGCATTACTCATCGCTTAGCACATAAGCTCTATCTTGTTTGTGTTTATTATTTCCACGTGTTTATCGTTCGCTCTTCGTTGCTCTCAAGACTTCGCCCAGGATATTTTTATATATATTTTATATATAATTATGAAATATGGCAAGAATCACCATGAACGCATTAGTGTTGTGGATTGAATCGCGTACTTCGGACATTGTGCCTTTGAAGTGTATATGTCCGAAAGATAGGTATGTTGATGCCATTACAGAAATATCATGGAAGAAAAACGAAAATTATGAAGCCGGTCGAGGAAAAGCGAAAGTGTTAGCTATCAGCGGTATGTATCATCATTTCTTCTCTGATAAAATGTAATTTAATTATTTTTAAAAGAAATATTGAATTTTAGAAGATACTGAGCACTTAAATTCGTTGACCGCAACGGTGGACGGTGGTTTTTGTTGAGAAAGTGATTCAAGAAAATTCTGGTATACAAGAAAACAAGAAGAAAATACAGTTGGCGTGCAATAATAATAAAAAGAATATGGACGCAGGCTTACGAGCGGAGCCAACTATTTTTGATAATAATGTGTTTGATATTAACGAGGACATGATTTTTGTTGTGGAAAAAAATCCATCTGAAGAAGTTGGGTCTCCAGCAGATGTGTGCAGTGACTCAGAAATTTCTACTGAATTCTCTGAGGAGCACATCAAATCACTTGCAATGGCGTATCCAGTGAAAGGTATACTATAATATAATAATAATAATGTTCTCTAATGTAGAGTTATTCTAATGTGCTTATACATATTCATATTCGATTAGTTACCAAGGAGGACATAAAAAAAACACGAGCTTTAGGGAGCCGTACTGAAGTATGCTTATAGGCTTCAGAGCAAAAAAGATGAAGATGAGGCACACGATTATTTTAAGGTAATTAATAACAGTATTATATTACTTATCATCTTACAGAGTGGATTTCAATATCTAGATAAATTAGATATTATTTTTAGAAAATTAAATAATTTAAATGTGATGATTAATATTTGATAGCTATCGATTCAAAAGATTTCAAGAGTATCTAAACTATTGGTTCACATAATAAATTCTCCTCTCTTTTATATGTATAAGCAAATCATTTGTTTTTTCTATTAATATAGGTTCCCGAACACTTTTACACACCTTGTGATAACATGGTAAATAAATAAATAAACTTAATTTGAAATAATATCTTTTGAAAGATATCACAATACCCAAGCTAATATCCAATATTTCAGGAGGAACTATCACTAGGGTGTGGATTTTATCTGCCAAAAACAAGAAAGTTATATATTGAGCATGTGTCGGAGAGTGCTATGGGACACGAATAGACCATTGTAGTGCGAGAAGCTTTATTGTGTGTCTATAACAGTGAGCTACGCCATTTCTCGGCTACTGGCTCTAGAAGCAAGCGGCCAGCCATAGACCGAAAATTATATCGAGAGTTATTATTTTACTTTTGTCTACATTAAATTGATATTACTATTATCTAAAAATTTGATAAACTATAATACTTATATTAAAGAACTGCATTTCATCATGAAATGTTTCCATATTTAACAATAATAATGTTTATAGTAATAATATACAGATATGTATATGTATATGTGGATATTATTAATGTATTTATTCTTTTTTTTCTAGATTAGTGTAACAAATTAAGCAAATCTATTATTCAAAAGAAATTGCTAATTCGATATATTCACAAATGTTGTTCTAATAAGAGATTAAAAAATAAATAAAAAATAAACATGTTTTATTATTGGTATGTTTTATAATTTTATATGTTATATATATATATATATATATATATATATATATACAGACACACACCACATAATATTTCAGGATAGAAAGCAACCTTACTAAATACCTAACCTAAAATTATAAAGTATAAAGACCTTTTTAAACGGTTTAAGTTCATAAAATCGAAAACCTTACGAACTTTAGGTTACTAAATCTGCTCTAAGCATGTCCTAAATTCCCTGGGAAGGTCTTGCACTTATATGGCGTTAGGGCCTAATACATAGTTTTTTTTTTATCTTTTACAGCGTTTTGGGAAGGCGCTGTAGAACATAAAAAGGTTTTAAATTTCGACACGGGATTACAAGTTAAACTAGAAGGTAGGGCTATGCAAATCACACAATACAAAACATTCATTTGTAGCCTAAAAGCATAGTTTTTTACAGTCTCGTTTTGTCCCTATTTGCATTTGTTAAACTCTATTTGAAGATTTAAAAACCTGCTTATTGTTAGAGGAAACTTACATCGAATTGGTACACTCTCTTCAAATAAAGTTAAAATAAAACTAATAAAGTTAAAATAAAAAAACTATTTCAAATTCAAGTTCAAATAAAGTTAAAATAAAAGAAATATAACTAGCTGTGAATCTAAAATATATACCGATCAGCAGTTTCGTGGAAAAGTTCGATAAACATAACTTGATATATGTAACTTATTTATTATTATTTATGATATGAAAGATGAAATTGAAATAAAAGTAGTGCACTTGCTGGTAAAGTGTTATTTATAAATCGTTCCGATATTAAAAATAAAATATTCCACTAGAGTTTGCATGGCACAAACAACAACATAAAAAGGAAATAAATCTAATATTAAAATATTACAAAAAAATGGGATGCATAAAGAAAATATCGACGAAGTATTTTTGTTTATAATACATATAATAATATAAAAATAAGAACTTCACCTACTACAAAATGTGCAGCATCTTGTATGCTCAAAAATAAATCTTATGCGTCGCAAAATATGCGTATATGAAAAATATGGTGGTAAGTAGAAACATGTGAATGTATAATTATAAGACAAAATACTTTGTTTTACCTATATATACCAAAGATATAATATGTGCTCTTATATTATTATATATAATGATTGTAATTATATTATTAAATTGATTTATATAATTTTACATTCAAATTACCACATCGATATATTAATTTGTATGTATTGTTGATATGCTTTTGAGTGTCTGTTGTTTTCCAATTAGAAATATTGGTCAAAAACAAAGACAATACTATTACATTTTACGCATTTCATGATAATTTAAAAATAAGTTAAATGTATTTTATTGCTTGGGTAAATAGTAATTAATTATCCTCCAAAATTTTCTCAACATTTGCAATTGTGAATACAAATTGTTAATATCGGTTTCAAATATCGTGAAATGAGTACGAGATCGATTTTATTCAGCTTCACTTTTTATTTTTATAATATCCATGCTGCATCTCATGCCTCCATTTCGATCATATGACTTCACAAATTTAGTGATAAATGTTAAACCAATAAATAATTTGTGAAAAATTGGAAATAACTTGTCCCAGAAATCAGGTAAGTCAGATGAAGGTTCCAAGATTTTGGAATTTCATCATAACTTAGCAAATCAATATTCACAATTGAGTTATTTCTAGTATTAAAATATCTTCGTTTGTCTTTGATTGTGATTGTCACCGATTTAAAAGTCTTTGACTAAACTAAGACTACCATTTTATTTAACACGTTGTGTAATTATATGAAAATCGATAATCTCTAATGCCCATGCTCTTTCTATTTGGTCAAAAATTATTTTCACAATCAGTAAGATAATTTTGAAGGTCTTTGACTAGATTGAAAGCTTCGCAAAATTTCCTACTAAACAGATGTTTCAAGATAGTCATCAGTCTGGCGTATCAATCCAATTGTTAGTATTGGTAGTATCACAATGGTCATTAAAAATCCATTTCCTCTAGTCATTATCGCATCTGAATTTGGGTATTCTAAACGAATAGTCTAAAATTTTAAAAATTCCGAGATTAATGTTCTGATCCCATCTCATTTGATATTTGAATCATAATTATTATATACATATATTGTTGAAAATTGTACAAATATCGTATATTATTAAAAACTTCTCATATTATGTACATATTTGTTTGGGCCAAGTTTGACTTTTTTCATGACATATTTTAGACTCATGTTAGTTCATGTAGAAGCAAAACTATGCATCATTTGTTTTATATCAAGACTTTCTTTCGCATTGAAATAATATGACTAAACATATAAATAGTTTCACTTCCAATAATACTTGTTGGTTCTTTATCTGGAGGCAATAAAATCGCTATTTGATATCATGATATCATGAGTCGTTATTAGTATTAACCCTCTTTTGAGATCTATTGTTGATAAATTAAGATAATTATATCTATAAGTTCTTTTAATAACTTCTGTAATATAATTAATAACAACGTTTTTACTTTAATTCAATAGTCCAATATATTTTTTCATCAATGTAATAATTTTTCATCATTATCATATTATTTCATTTATAACACTACTATCATCATAATCTTATTTTTCTCCTATCATTTCCCAATTTGTTTTGTTGGCATGCAGCAATTTCAATTTCTATCCAAACCATATACATTTGAACAAATTTTATATATTCAAAGACGACACATATTTAATATAAAAAACACACAATTTAAAAAAAACTACCGACACTTTACATCAACAACACAATACTTAATTTGAATAGTTTTTTTTCAACTAGAAACTCAAAATTATGTATGTTCAAATAGTAGCACATACAACTGAACTATTTAATATCCGAGAGTATCCGTAAGTGTAAGCTCAAATAGTGGCACATGTAAGTGTATTTAAAAATTAATAAAAAAAAGCCAATCGCTCACCATTTTCTCGATTTATACTTTTATGTGATGGATTGCCATGCAAAACTCTACCAAAGGAAAACACAAGATACAATATTATTTATAATCGTCTCGATCTGTTTCGAAAGCATGCCGAAGCAAAAAAGGGTCAAGATTTTAACAATGGTAATTAAAGCTTTTTGTATACTGCATGGTATTTGAAATGTTAAGTTACAAGTGCAATTTTTTTTTTTTAATTCTGACATTTTTACCCTGATAGCTTATCTACCACCTATGCGATCTTTTACAAAAGCAGGCAGCAGCAGACAAATTGGAAGGAACGAAGATAACAATTGTACGTAAAGCTTTTTGTATACCGCATGGTATTTGAAATATTATGTTACTAGTACAAATATATATTTTATAATGCTGGCATTTCTACCCTGCTAGATTCAATTGGCGATGAAATTTTTGTCAGGGAGATAACTAAGATGCGATTGGCCATGGAGGGCGTTGTGGAGCACATGAAGGAAATGATGTTGAGAATGGATTCGTACAAGTCTCCTAAGGCTGTCATGAGTAGTGACATGGGCCAGATCAAAGAAGTTTTAAAAATGTTTCCACTATGTTCAATAAACGAACTTCAAAATGTGAAGGATAGTCTAAGAAACAAGGATGTGAAAACACAACTGGTAATCACAAGTTCACGTAAATTTAGTTTTATTAGTTAGCTTTATTATAAACTAATTTATTTTTAGATTTTGTATTTGGCTAAGGTGGCAAAAATCTGTCACAGTACAGTTGTTAAAATTAATAATATGATGATGGCTTGGCTAGAGAGTTTAACTGGGCAGGTGGCAAAGAAAAACACAAATATTGCGAGCTTGTGCTATGCGAAGTCATCACGGGTAATTTATAATTCTTATGTTTATGATATGTTGTAAATTATGAATAAAACTTACATATAAATAATTTCAGAAACTGTTCTAAAGAACTTACCAAATGAGACTAATGTTGTGCCATCTGACATTTATGTTTACCGCCCCGAACATACTCTGCTTTTATCTATGGTCCTGAAGCTCGAAAGGACAGATGTCATTGCTCTGGCAACCCTGTACACGAGGCTTTTGGGAAGGACACTCATGCCTGCTATGGTAACCCAGGACGCCAAGTTTTTGGAAAGGAGAAGCCAACTAGCTCTCTCTGATTTGGACCGCCATAACATACACATCGCAAACACAAGAATTATTAATTTCAACTCTATATTTTATTTTGTGAATAAACCATGTTATGAAGATTACCAAGTGTTTCGACTACACTGAACCAAATGTATATTTATTAATTTCTACGCTAATGGTACAACACTAAGAACGGTATACAAGGTATTTTTGTGTGATACGTATTATTTAATATATATATATATATATATATATATATATATATAATATATATATATATATCGATGGTTTTCTGACGCAACCTCGTAACTCGATTTTTGACGATTTTGAGATTTAGTCAGAAAATTCTTCAGTAAACATAGACACATAGTTCAGCGATAAATAAAAATAATATACAGAACGTTTTTTATGCATAAAAATGCAATCGCGTATCTCAGTCGAAAGAATGTGCCGTGCGTAACCTCGTATCTTAAATACGATATGGCGTATGTAAACAAGTTCCCTGTCAAATAATGACAGATAAGAATAAAAATAATAATAAAAATGATATGACGAAGTAGTAATGATGCTTGATGAAACTATTGGACTTTTACTTCCTCTCGAATATACACCAGTGAACAGAGACGAGAATGTTGATTCAGGTTTATTCGACAATATGCGCTTTGATGAAACTATAGGACTATTCGTGGTGGTTTCAGATCAATCAGTTTCATCGAGTGGATTATTAAAATCATCAAATTCTTTGTTTTTCACTCAGACCGACAGTGCATCAAGTGACATTAGTTTATCTCGTCCGAAAGCAACTACACTCAATGAACATTCAGGAATCATATCGAAAAAAGGGCTCGTGAAAATCAAGGTAATTATGAAGATTGGGAATGTAACAAAACAAAAAATGTCCGTGCTGAAGGAAAAGCTTATTTTAGCATAAGTAGAAAAAAGGATGAGAGCAATTCATTAACCGAAAGAATGGAACGAAAAATGAAACCAGGATGTACGTCTAAAAAATGTGCTGCTAGTCAGGTTAAAAAGTGCAATGAAATATCAGAAAAAACAAGAAAAAAAATTTTCAATTCATTTTGGAAAGATTTGAACTGGGACCAAAAGCAGTCATGACATATCAACAGTAGATGTGAGAGATGCAATGGGAATATGGAACAAAAAATCTAAAAGTTCAGTCAATTTTTACCTATGCAAAAAAAACACTTTTGCTTTAAATAAATGCTTGAACACAAATAACTCTGCCGACTCTGCTGCAGAATTAGTAATAGATTTGTATCATAAATGTGTAGCTAAAGATTTCCATTTCTACATAAAGCCCTACTTATATGATAAGAATATCTGTGCATTTACCATCATATAGTCGATGTTTTGTAAGATCAACAAATGTGAATTAAAACTTGAATTGCGGTAACATACAAGACATTATCATGTATACAAACTATAAAACTACAATTTTTAATAAAACCCATCGCTGAATAATTGAATAAAAAATTTCGTTTCTTAATCAAGAACAATGCTCAAGTCATATTCATTTATGAATTCGTTGTATTGATATGATCATTATAATAGCCGTCCAGTAAACGTAAAAGTATTGCATATATAAATAAACATACACATATATTTAGCATATATTAAATATTTGAAAAAAAAAAGTATTTTGACTTTGTTTAGTTTTCATGAAGTTGATTATTGTGAACTGAACGACTAATATATGGATACACATTAAATATTGATATATAGTACAAATTTGTGCAAACTTTTTTATATCCGATTTCAGAAAATATGGAATAAGACAAAACTACTCCTGTGGTTATAAAATAATTTAACACTATCGAATACAGTATGGAAAATTTTGCTCATAATTTGATTTATTTAGAGATCTACTGTAAGATTCCATTCTTGGTAATTTTGTGCATTTTCTTTCATGCATTTTTTGGTAAACCCAAGCATTTTCTTCCATGCATTTATTTTTTTTATTAGCCTATATAATTTGTTTATTTATTTACTTCAGAGCTATATATTTTTTTTAGATTAATTCTCTGCTAATTTTTGTTCATAAGCTCGGCATATTATTTGCTTTTTTCAGCTTTGTTCTAATAATGAATTATCCTGAACCTGTTACTAACAATAATTTTATTATACCATGTTTAGCAACTTACTGATAGTATACATAATATTAAATTACAATATGTACTAGAATATGGTACATTTGAATCTATATATGTATAGTACATTGGAATCTTTATACGTGGAAAGACAGTATATCTAGCATAAAATTCATTTTATAGAATCATATTTATATACTTTTGAGCTGCACATCATCCAGTAACTGCATTATGTTTTTAATACAATAAATAAGACCATGTATGGATAATAATGCAGAATATTCATAATATTGCAGAATAACGAACGTAGAAATGAATTTTAAAACTGATTGGTAAACGCAGTTTACGTCAAAACCATATAAAAAATTGCCAACTATAGGAGACCTTCTTCTAGAATTCTGAGTACATTGAATGTATTTACATTTGAACTTGTGTTGAAGATGAAGCTTGGTAAAATATATATATTGTAATCTTCCTGGTATTGGGAGTTTGTACTTGAAAATTACTACCCTTGTAGAGAGGTAGCAGAGAGTTTGGTGAGACTAATTGTTTACTTCCAAAACTCCGCATAAGAATATTTGTAATAAATAATCAATAAATATATCTTCTTCAATTAGATCTTAGTGACAAATTACAACAGCACCAAATACATAAATTATGCCAATAA
Source organism: Ctenocephalides felis (assembly GCF_003426905.1). NCBI lineage: Eukaryota > Metazoa > Arthropoda > Insecta > Siphonaptera > Pulicidae > Ctenocephalides > Ctenocephalides felis. Next base: position 12,165 of record NW_020539074.1, read on the forward strand.
ATCAGTGTTTCACACAGTCTACTGCTACAAAGGTTAAACTAACCTAGCATCTTGAGTTAATCGGAGGAGAGACTCAATACTTAATTTTGCAACAATCTTGATATGATATTGTGATCTAAACAATAATTTTATCTTAATTATTTTTCCAATCAGATAAGAACTTTTTCACCATATTATGGTTAGCTTAACTGTATTGTCAGTACTATCATTTTATATTGTAGTGATGTTTTTTTAACCATATTTAACCAATGCAGGTCTTCATTTCACAGTTATTCGGGATCTGCGGTATGATAACAAATATTTGCCGAATATATAAACAAATACCATGAATTTTTTTGGAATTCACCAAAATCTCGAAGATCATTAAATACTATTCAATTTTCAATTTCAATACAAATCAAATTATGAGCAAATCAAGCATTGTATTAATATATTTTAAAATATATCCCAAAATCAAAAAATCGAATCTAAATCAACTAATTCAGAAATAGAATTTTGCACAAATTTGTTAACCTTCGTAAGCTGCAAAAAAAAAGTTTTAAAGCCAAGTTTGAGAGCATATCAATTTTGACCAAGAAGCGAATTACTTAAAATATATTTCATAATTACTGTTTTTTAAGAAAAAATTACATAAAAAAGCGTATATATTTATTTGTATAATAATAGTGTTTTGTACGTTCCATGAGCTTCTACATATATCTATATATATACTTTCACGACTAAAAATTATAAAAAAATTCTTCAAGGTAACATTTCTTTTAAAACTGTAATAATTTATAAATTATATTATGTAATACTTTAGGAAATGTGAATTATTAGAAAGAAAATTGAAACTAATTGAAACCATAAAAATAAAAGCATTAAAAATAATGCATTTTTGCACCGATCAACCGTTATATTAAATGTTATTTAGATACAAAATATGCCCTAGGAGCATTTTTTTTAATTTAGTTCAGATTTTTTAAATTTAGTTTAGAGCAGATTGATGAAATGCCGACGACTTCGTTTCGTCGTAAGGAAACAAAACGAGACAAATTGACGAACAGACTTCTACAACATATTGATAAAATAGAACAGAAAAAATCTCGAGAAATGAAAATGGCAGAAATTTTCGAAAAAACTCTCGAATTGATGAATCCGAAAAAGAAATCGCAATTAGTTTAATACATCAATTGATGTGTCATGGCATTAACGATATTCTATCAGAGCATACGACGAAAATGAATTGGCTAAATCATAATTATCAATAAATTATATTTTGCATTTGAATTGTTCTTATTTAAAATATTACTTTTTACTTATTTTATTGATATATATAATATATATAATTGCCAGAATCGAAAATCGTCCAAATGGTTTCCATCATTCACTCGGCTGTTATGGTTGAGAGCCATAATACTGATATTCTTCACACTTTGCTTGACGCAAGCAAACTTGTGAAGGAAGATTGTATACTTTACCGAACGCATCATATGCTTCAGGAAATTCTGCTTTCATATCGTGGAACTGCTGGATACGGCATGCTAGTGGTTTCTGATGTTTCAGCTTTTTTTTAAAATCATCTCTATCTTTTCTTCTTAGTTGCCTACTCCTAATAATTGGATTATTTACTGTACCATGATTAACTTTACCTTCAGGTGTTATTAAAACTTTTTAATAATTTTTTGATCAGGATCAAATTTTATGTTAACATTAAATATCATGCAATTTCCAACTTTCTGCACTTCCTTTTTATTGCGATTCTTGGGGCAATAGTTTTTTTCACACGTGTATAACGAAAGTTAAAATCGCAAGGATATACTGCAGCTTTCCTAAAACACTTCAAAAATGCTTCTTTATAAGATTTATTCATTTTAACTGTACCATCGACTATCCTCGAACTGAAAATCTAAAGAAAATTGTCGATACTCCCTCGAGGATTCGGCTGTAATACTCATAGATGCATTTGGATATTACTATATTCTAAAGAACAATTATTAATTCCAGAATTATTACCAGTCAATGAGCTCGAAAAAATATCCATTTTTGTTAAAAGTTCATATGGTACAAAGTAATATTCTATAAATGAAAGATTAAAATTCTATCAGCAATAGAGATGATAAGTTAATAATAAAATATTAATCGTGTATCTTATAAATATAATATATGCCTCACCTCTAATATTGCATTTCAATAAATAACCTAAAACTATAAATTATTACCAAGTAAATATTCTAAAAATATAATACTAAAATTCAATAAGGAATAATGATGATAAGTTATTAAATAAAATATTGATCGCGTATCTTATATGTATAACTGATATGCCTCACCTCTAATATTGCTTTTCAATAAATAATCTAAAACTATAAATTATTACCAAGTAAATATTCTAAAAATATAATACTAAAATTCAATAAGGGATAATGATGATAAGTTATTAAATAAAATATTGATCGCGTATCTTATACGTATAACTGATATGCTGATATATAAATGATATATAACTGATAATATATAACTTATAAGTGTATAGTTTTATAGGTTCCGTACTTATGTTGACATTCTCAAAAACGGTTAGGATCGATTTTAAAAATTTAAAAGCCTAATATTAATTTAATTTTTTATTATTTACAATGAAAAAACAACCAACTCACCTCACTATATTATTCCAGTCCTAGTGAATTCCTAGTGAACGAACTCTGTCTCAATGCTCCTTCTAATTTTATCTCGATTATATGTTGATTGAACGCACTGAATTTCCAACACACTAATTACCACAAATTTACAATATGATGAATTATGAACTATTATTGGAAAATATCAACGGCGTACCGATTGACACTTATCTACGGCTTTTCAAATTACAACTGAACCACTTTTGCAAAGAGAACGCAAATAAATAACTTACGTGGAATCACGCACACACACGCGCACTTATAGTGAATAATTTCTTATGTTATATACGAACAGGGCCGCATTTAGAAATTTGGCGCCCCGGGGCACTGACAAAAATGCCGCCCCATCCCTGAAATTTTACGGACTTGAAACTGAAATTTTTGGTACGGGAAGTTCAGCAATTTATCTTAAGGCACGTTACCAAGCACCACTATTTACAATATGTAATGCGTAATAAATTTTCTGCAATCAAATAGTTATTTTAATTTAGATAATGTAATGCGTAATAAATTTTCTGCAATCAAATAGTTATTTTAATTTAGATAATGTAATGCGTAATAAATTTTCTGTAATCAAATAGTTATTTTAATTTTAGAAAATGATATATATATATATATATATATATATATATATATAAACTATTTTAGGAAAAATTTAATTTTTTTGTCAGTGCCCCAGGGCGCCAATTTTTCTAAATCCAGCCCTGTTACTGTGATTAACGCAAATCCATGATTTTCTTCGAACGACTTGATTTTTGTTCACGTTTATAATCTTTTAATATGTACCCGAACATCTATCTGCTGTATTAAATTCATAGCCTAACAATAATCGATTATAATTGTATTAATTGATCCTTTTTCAGGCCAAACTTCTGAGATTTTTCCAAGATTATCGGACAATCGCACAGCTTCTTAAACGATATGAAAATTGTCGCGTGAATAATAATATTTTTCGTAGATTGCTGTATTTTTGTTTATAAAGGAAATTAATTGGATTTAATATAATTAGGTGCAGATAGCCACAAATAGTTTTGGTTATAATAAAAATTTTCGTCCACGTTTTATAATCTTATATATAAAAATGGATCGCAAAATGTGTTGGTAAGCGCATAACTCAACAACGCCTGGACC
>NW_020539075.1:0-31562 GCF_003426905.1 Ctenocephalides felis
CCTGGGAAGGTCTTGCACTTATATGGCGTTAGGGCCTAATACATAGTTTTTTTTTATCTTTTACAGCGTTTTGGGGAAGGCGCTGTAGAACATAAAAAGGTTTTAAATTTCGACACGGGATTACAAGTTAAACTAGAAGGTAGGGCTATGCAATCACACATACAAAACATTCATTTGTAGCCTAAAAGCATAGTTTTTTACAGTCTCGTTTTGTCCCTATTTGCATTTGTTAAACTCTATTTGAAGATTTAAAAACCTGCTTATTGTTAGAGGAAACTTACATCGAATTGGTAACACTCTCTTCAAATAAAGTTAAAATAAAACTAATAAAGTTAAAATAAAAAAACTATTTCAAATTCAAGTTCAAATAAAGTTAAAATAAAAGAAATATAACTAGCTGTGAATCTAAAATATATACCGATCAGCAGTTTCGTGGAAAAGTTCGATAAACATAACTTGATATATGTAACTTATTTATTATTATTTATGATATTATAGCATATGAAAGATGAAATTGAAATAAAAGTAGTGCACTTGCTGGTAAAGTGTTATTTATAAATCGTTCCGATATTAAAAATAAAATATTCCACTAGAGTTTGCATGGCACAAACAACAACATAAAAAGGAAATAAATCTAATATTAAAATATTACAAAAAAATGGATGCATAAAGAAAATATCGACGAAGTATTTTTGTTTATAATACATATAATAATATAAAAATAAGAACTTCACCTACTACAAAATGTGCAGCATCTTGTATGCTCAAAAATAAATCTTATGCCGCGCAAAATATGCGTATATGAAAAATATGGTGGTAAGTAGAAACATGTGAATGTATAATTATAAGACAAAATACTTTGTTTTACCTATATATACCAAAGATATAATATGTGCTCTTATATTATTATATATAATGATTGTAATTATATTATTAAATTGATTTATATAATTTTACATTCAAATTACCACATCGATATATTAATTTGTATGTATTGTTGATATGCTTTTGAGTGTCTGTTGTTTTCCAATTAGAAATATTGGTCAAAAACAAAGACAATACTATTACATTTTACGCATTTCATGATGTGTTGCCTGTTGAATATTAAAAATAAGTTAAATGTATTTTATTGCTTGGGTAAATAGTAATTAATTATCCTCCAAAATTTTCTCAACATTTGCAATTGTGAATACAAATTGTTAATATCGGTTTCAAATATCGTGAAATGAGTACGAGATCGATTTTATTCAGCTTCACTTTTTATTTTTATAATATCCATGCTGCATCTCATGCCTCCATTTCGATCATATGACTTCACAAATTTAGTGATAAATGTTAAACCAATAAATAATTTGTGAAAAATTGGAAATAACTTGTCCCAGAAATCAGGTAAGTCAGATGAAGGTTCCAAGATTTTGGAATTTCATCATAACTTAGCAAATCAATATTCACAATTGAGTTATTTCTAGTATTAAAATATCTTCGTTTGTCTTTGATTGTGATTGTCACCGATTTAAAAGTCTTTGACTAAACTAAGACTACCATTTTATTTAACACGTTGTGTAATTATATGAAAATCGATAATCTCTAATGCCCATGCTCTTTCTATTTGGTCAAAAATTATTTTCACAATCAGTAAGATAATTTTGAAGGTCTTTGACTAGATTGAAAGCTTCGCAAAATTTCCTACTAAACAGATGTTTCAAGATAGTCATCAGTCTGGCGTATCAATCCAATTGTTAGTATTGGTAGTATCACAATGGTCATTAAAAATCCATTTCCTCTAGTCATTATCGCATCTGAATTTGGGTATTCTAAACGAATAGTCTAAAATTTTAAAAATTCCGAGATTAATGTTCTGATCCCATCTCATTTGATATTTGAATCATAATTATTATATACATATATTGTTGAAAATTGTACAAATATCGTATATTATTAAAAACTTCTCATATTATGTACATATTTGTTTGGGCCAAGTTTGACTTTTTTCATGACATATTTTAGACTCATGTTAGTTCATGTAGAAGCAAAACTATGCATCATTTGTTTTATATCAAGACTTTCTTTCGCATTGAAATAATATGACTAAACATATAAATAGTTTCACTTCCAATAATACTTGTTGGTTCTTTATCTGGAGGCAATAAAATCGCTATTTGATATCATGATATCATGAGTCGTTATTAGTATTAACCCTCTTTTGAGATCTATTGTTGATAAATTAAGATAATTATATCTATAAGTTCTTTTAATAACTTCTGTAATATAATTAATAACAACGTTTTTACTTTAATTCAATAGTCCAATATATTTTTTCATCAATGTAATAATTTTTCATCATTATCATATTATTTCATTTATAACACTACTATCATCATAATCTTATTTTTCTCCTATCATTTCCCAATTTGTTTTGTTGGCATGCAGCAATTTCAATTTCTATCCAAACCATATACATTTGAACAAATTTTATATATTCAAAGACGACACATATTTAATATAAAAACAACACAATTTAAAAAAAACTACCGACACTTTACATCAACAACACAATACTTAATTTGAATAGTTTTTTTTCAACTAGAAACTCAAAATTATGTATGTTCAAATAGTAGCACATACAACTGAACTATTTAATATCCGAGAGTATCCGTAAGTGTAAGCTCAAATAGTGGCACATGTAAGTGTATTTAAAAATTAATAAAAAAAAGCCAATCGCTCACCATTTTCTCGATTTATACTTTTATGTGATGGATTGCCATGCAAAACTCTACCAAAGGAAAACACAAGATACAATATTATTTATAATCGTCTCGATCTGTTTCGAAAGCATGCCGAAGCAAAAAAGGGTCAAGATTTTAACAATGGTAATTAAAGCTTTTTGTATACTGCATGGTATTTGAAATGTTAAGTTACAAGTGCAATTATTTTTTTTTTAATTCTGACATTTTTACCCTGATAGCTTATCTACCACCTATGCGATCTTTTACAAAAGCAGGCAGCAGCAGACAAATTGGAAGGAACGAAGATAACAATTGTACGTAAAGCTTTTTGTATACCGCATGGTATTTGAAATATTATGTTACTAGTACAAATATATATTTTATAATGCTGGCATTTCTACCCTGCTAGATTCAATTGGCGATGAAATTTTTGTCAGGGAGATAACTAAGATGCGATTGGCCATGGAGGGCGTTGTGGAGCACATGAAGGAAATGATGTTGAGAATGGATTCGTACAAGTCTCCTAAGGCTGTCATGAGTAGTGACATGGGCCAGATCAAAGAAGTTTTAAAAATGTTTCCACTATGTTCAATAAACGAACTTCAAAATGTGAAGGATAGTCTAAGAAACAAGGATGTGAAAACACAACTGGTAATCACAAGTTCACGTAAATTTAGTTTTATTAGTTAGCTTTATTATAAACTAATTTTATTTTTAGATTTTGTATTTGGCTAAGGTGGCAAAAATCTGTCACAGTACAGTTGTTAAAATTAATAATATGATGATGGCTTGGCTAGAGAGTTTAACTGGGCAGGTGGCAAAGAAAAACACAAATATTGCGAGCTTGTGCTATGCGAAGTCATCACGGGTAATTTATAATTCTTATGTTTATGATATGTTGTAAATTATGAATAAAACTTACATATAAATAATTTCAGAAACTGTTCTAAAGAACTTACCAAATGAGACTAATGTTGTGCCATCTGACATTTATGTTTACCGCCCCGAACATACTCTGCTTTTATCTATGGTCCTGAAGCTCGAAAGGACAGATGTCATTGCTCTGGCAACCCTGTACACGAGGCTTTTGGGAAGGACACTCATGCCTGCTATGGTAACCCAGGACGCCAAGTTTTTGGAAAGGAGAAGCCAACTAGCTCTCTCTGATTTGGACCGCCATAACATACACATCGCAAACACAAGAATTATTAATTTCAACTCTATATTTTATTTTGTGAATAAACCATGTTATGAAGATTACCAAGTGTTTCGACTACACTGAACCAAATGTATATTTATTAATTTCTACGCTAATGGTACAACACTAAGAACGGTATACAAGGTATTTTTGTGTGATACGTATTATTTAATATATATATATATATATATATATATATATATATATATATATATATATATATCGATGGTTTTCTGACGCAACCTCGTAACTCGATTTTTGACGATTTTGAGATTTAGTCAGAAAATTCTTCAGTAAACATAGACACATAGTTCAGCGATAAATAAAAATAATATACAGAACGTTTTTTATGCATAAAAATGCAATCGCGTATCTCAGTCGAAAGAATGTGCCGTGCGTAACCTCGTATCTTAAATACGATATGGCGTATGTAAACAAGTTCCCTGTCAAATAATGACAGATAAGAATAAAAATAATAATAAAAATGATAATGACGAAGTAGTAATGATGCTTGATGAAACTATTGGACTTTTACTTCCTCTCGAATATACACCAGTGAACAGAGACGAGAATGTTGATTCAGGTTTATTCGACAATATGCGCTTTGATGAAACTATAGGACTATTCGTGGTGGTTTCAGATCAATCAGTTTCATCGAGTGGATTATTAAAATCATCAAATTCTTTGTTTTTCACTCAGACCGACAGTGCATCAAGTGACATTAGTTTATCTCGTCCGAAAGCAACTACACTCAATGAACATTCAGGAATCATATCGAAAAAAGGGCTCGTGAAAATCAAGGTAATTATGAAGATTGGGAATGTAACAAAACAAAAAATGTCCGTGCTGAAGGAAAAGCTTATTTTAGCATAAGTAGAAAAAAAGATGAGAGCAATTCATTAACCGAAAGAATGGAACGAAAAATGAAACCAGGATGTACGTCTAAAAAATGTGCTGCTAGTCAGGTTAAAAAGTGCAATGAAATATCAGAAAAAAACAAGAAAAAAATTGTTCAATTCATTTTGGAAAGATTTGAACTGGGACCAAAAGCAGTCATGACATATCAACAGTAGATGTGAGAGATGCAATGGGAATATGGAACAAAAAATCTAAAAGTTCAGTCAATTTTTACCTATGCAAAAAAAACACTTTTGCTTTAAATAAATGCTTGAACACAAATAACTCTGCCGACTCTGCTGCAGAATTAGTAATAGATTTGTATCATAAATGTGTAGCTAAAGATTTCCATTTCTACATAAAGCCCTACTTATATGATAAGAATATCTGTGCATTTACCATCATATAGTCGATGTTTTGTAAGATCAACAAATGTGAATTAAAACTTGAATTGCGGTAACATACAAGACATTATCATGTATACAAACTATAAAACTACAATTTTTAATAAAACCCATCGCTGAATAATTGAATAAAAATTTCGTTTCTTAATCAAGAACAATGCTCAAGTCATATTCATTTATGAATTCGTTGTATTGATATGATCATTATAATAGCCGTCCAGTAAACGTAAAAGTATTGCATATATAAATAAACATACACATATATTTAGCATATATTAAATATTTGAAAAAAAAAAGTATTTTGACTTTGTTTAGTTTTCATGAAGTTGATTATTGTGAACTGAACGACTAATATATGGATACACATTAAATATTGATATATAGTACAAATTTGTGCAAACTTTTTTATATCCGATTTCAGAAAATATGGAATAAGACAAAACTACTCCTGTGGTTATAAAATAATTTAACACTATCGAATACAGTATGGAAAATTTTGCTCATAATTTGATTTATTTAGAGATCTACTGTAAGATTCCATTCTTGGTAATTTTGTGCATTTTCTTTCATGCATTTTTTGGTAAACCCAAGCATTTTCTTCCATGCATTTATTTTTTTATTAGCCTATATAATTTGTTTATTTATTTACTTCAGAGCTATATATTTATTTTAGATTAATTCTCTGCTAATTTTTGTTCATAAGCTCGGCATATTATTTGCTTTTTTTCAGCTTTGTTCTAATAATGAATTATCCTGAACCTGTTACTAACAATAATTTTATTATACCATGTTTAGCAACTTACTGATAGTATACATAATATTAAATTACAATATGTACTAGAATATGGTACATTTGAATCTATATATGTATAGTACATTGGAATCTTTATACGTGGAAAGACAGTATATCTAGCATAAAATTCATTTTATAGAATCATATTTATATACTTTTGAGCTGCACATCATCCAGTAACTGCATTATGTTTTTAATACAATAAATAAGACCATGTATGGATAATAATGCAGAATATTCATAATATTGCAGAATAACGAACGTAGAAATGAATTTTAAAACTGATTGGTAAACGCAGTTTACGTCAAAACCATATAAAAAATTGCCAACTATAGGAGACCTTCTTCTAGAATTCTGAGTACATTGAATGTATTTACATTTGAACTTGTGTTGAAGATGAAGCTTGGTAAAATATATATATTGTAATCTTCCTGGTATTGGGAGTTTGTACTTGAAAATTACTACCCTTGTAGAGAGGTAGCAGAGAGTTTGGTGAGACTAATTGTTTACTTCCAAAACTCCGCATAAGAATATTTGTAATAAATAATCAATAAATATATCTTCTTCAATTAGATCTTAGTGACAAATTACAACAGCACCAAATACATAAATTATGCCAATAAATCAGTGTTTCACACAGTCTACTGCTACAAAGGTTAAACTAACCTAGCATCTTGAGTTAATCGGAGGAGAGACTCAATACTTAATTTTGCAACAATCTTGATATGATATTGTGATCTAAACAATAATTTTATCTTAATTATTTTTCCAATCAGATAAGAACTTTTTCACCATATTATGGTTAGCTTAACTGTATTGTCAGTACTATCATTTTATATTGTAGTGATGTTTTTTTTAACCATATTTAACCAATGCAGGTCTTCATTTCACAGTTATTCGGGATCTGCGGTATGATAACAAATATTTGCCGAATATATAAACAAATACCATGAATTTTTTTGGAATTCACCAAAATCTCGAAGATCATTAAATACTATTCAATTTTCAATTTCAATACAAATCAAATTATGAGCAAATCAAGCATTGTATTAATATATTTTAAAATATATCCCAAAATCAAAAAATCGAATCTAAATCAACTAATTCAGAAATAGAATTTTGCACAAATTTGTTAACCTTCGTAAGCTGCAAAAAAAAAGTTTTAAAGCCAAGTTTGAGAGCATATCAATTTTGACCAAGAAGCGAATTACTTAAAATATATTTCATAATTACTGTTTTTTAAGAAAAAATTACATAAAAAAGCGTATATATTTATTTGTATAATAATAGTGTTTTGTACGTTCCATGAGCTTCTACATATATCTATATATATACTTTCACGACTAAAAATTATAAAAAAAAATTCTTCAAGGTAACATTTCTTTTAAAACTGTAATAATTTATAAATTATATTATGTAATACTTTAGGAAATGTGAATTATTAGAAAGAAAATTGAAACTAATTGAAACCATAAAAATAAAAAGCATTAAAAATAATGCGTTTTTGCACCGATCAACCGTTATATTAAATGTTATTTAGATACAAAATATGCCCTAGGAGCATTTTTTTTAATTTAGTTCAGATTTTTTAAATTTAGTTTAGAGCAGATTGATGAAATGCCGACGACTTCGTTTCGTCGTAAGGAAACAAAACGAGACAAATTGACGAACAGACTTCTACAATATATTGATAAAATAGAACAGAAAAAATCTCGAGAAATGAAAATGGCAGAAATTTTCGAAAAAACTCTCGAATTGATGAATCCGAAAAAGAAATCGCAATTAGTTTAATACATCAATTGATGTGTCATGGCATTAACGATATTCTATCAGAGCATACGACGAAAATGAATTGGCTAAATCATAATTATCAATAAATTATATTTTGCATTTGAATTGTTCTTATTTAAAATATTACTTTTTACTTATTTTATTGATATATATAATATATATAATTGCCAGAATCGAAAATCGTCCAAATGGTTTCCATCATTCACTCGGCTGTTATGGTTGAGAGCCATAATACTGATATTCTTCACACTTTGCTTGACGCAAGCAAACTTGTGAAGGAAGATTGTATACTTTACCGAACGCATCATATGCTTCAGGAAATTCTGCTTTCATATCGTGGAACTGCTGGATACGGCATGCTAGTGGTTTCTGATGTTTCAGCTTTTTTTTAAAATCATCTCTATCTTTTCTTCTTAGTTGCCTACTCCTAATAATTGGATTATTTACTGTACCATGATTAACTTTACCTTCAGGTGTTATTAAAACTTTTTAATAATTTTTTGATCAGGATCAAATTTTATGTTAACATTAAATATCATGCAATTTCCAACTTTCTGCACTTCCTTTTTATTGCGATTCTTGGGGCAATAGTTTTTTTCACACGTGTATAACGAAAGTTAAAATCGCAAGGATATATTGCAGCTTTCCTAAAACACTTCAAAAATGCTTCTTTATAAGATTTATTCATTTTAACTGTACCATCGACTATCCTCGAACTGAAAATCTAAAGAAAATTGTCGATACTCCCTCGAGGATTCGGCTGTAATACTCATAGATGCATTCTGGATATTACTATATTCTAAAGAACAATTATTAATTCCAGAATTATTACCAGTCAATGAGCTCGAAAAAATATCCATTTTTGTTAAAAGTTCATATGGTACAAAGTAAATATTCTATAAATGAAAGATTAAAATTCTATCAGCAATAGAGATGATAAGTTAATAATAAAATATTAATCGTGTATCTTATAAATATAATATATGCCTCACCTCTAATATTGCATTTCAATAAATAACCTAAAACTATAAATTATTACCAAGTAAATATTCTAAAAATATAATACTAAAATTCAATAAGGAATAATGATGATAAGTTATTAAATAAAATATTGATCGCGTATCTTATATGTATAACTGATATGCCTCACCTCTAATATTGCTTTTCAATAAATAATCTAAAACTATAAATTATTACCAAGTAAATATTCTAAAAATATAATACTAAAATTCAATAAGGGATAATGATGATAAGTTATTAAATAAAATATTGATCGCGTATCTTATACGTATAACTGATATGCTGATATATAAATGATATATAACTGATAATATATAACTTATAAGTGTATAGTTTTATAGGTTCCGTACTTATGTTGACATTCTCAAAAACGGTTAGGATCGATTTTAAAAATTTAAAAGCCTAATATTAATTTAATTTTTTATTATTTACAATGAAAAAACAACCAACTCACCTCACTATATTATTCCAGTCCTAGTGAATTCCTAGTGAACGAACTCTGTCTCAATGCTCCTTCTAATTTTATCTCGATTATATGTTGATTGAACGCACTGAATTTCCAACACACTAATTACCACAAATTTACAATATGATGAATTATGAACTATTATTGGAAAATATCAACGGCGTACCGATTGACACTTATCTACGGCTTTTCAAATTACAACTGAACCACTTTTGCAAAGAGAACGCAAATAAATAACTTACGTGGAATCACGCACACACACGCGCACTTATAGTGAATAATTTCTTATGTTATATACGAACAGGGCCGCATTTAGAAATTTGGCGCCCCGGGGCACTGACAAAAATGCCGCCCCATCCCTGAAATTTTACGGACTTGAAACTGAAATTTTTGGTACGGGAAGTTTCAGCAATTTATCTTAAGGCACGTTACCAAGCACCACTATTTACAATATGTAATGCGTAATAAATTTTCTGCAATCAAATAGTTATTTTAATTTAGATAATGTAATGCGTAATAAATTTTCTGCAATCAAATAGTTATTTTAATTTAGATAATGTAATGCGTAATAAATTTTCTGTAATCAAATAGTTATTTTAATTTTAGAAAAATGATATATATATATATATATATATATATATATATATAAACTATTTTAGGAAAAATTTAATTTTTTTGTCAGTGCCCCAGGGCGCCAATTTTTCTAAATCCAGCCCTGTTACTGTGATTAACGCAAATCCATGATTTTCTTCGAACGACTTGATTTTTGTTCACGTTTATAATCTTTTAATATGTACCCGAACATCTATCTGCTGTATTAAATTCATAGCCTAACAATAATCGATTATAATTGTATTAATTGATCCTTTTTCAGGCCAAACTTCTGAGATTTTTCCAAGATTATCGGACAATCGCACAGCTTCTTAAACGATATGAAAATTGTCGCGTGAATAATAATATTTTTCGTAGATTGCTGTATTTTTGTTTATAAAGGAAATTAATTGGATTTAATATAATTAGGTGCAGATAGCCACAAATAGTTTTGGTTATAATAAAAATTTTCGTCCACGTTTTATAATCTTATATATAAAAATGGATCGCAAAATGTGTTGGTAAGCGCATAACTCAACAACGCCTGGACCAATTTGGCCAATTCTTTTTTTAAAATGTTCGTTGAAGTCCAAGGATGGTTGTTACGGCGAGAAAAAAACGAATAATTGCCGGGAAAACCCTAAAAACAGCCCTTTTCTTCTTTAATCGAGTAGGCAACGCAATTTGTAAAAAAAACAATGATCTATGTCATGACATTTTGTGTAGTTTTTGATAATATAATTTTGAATATATTTATATGAACATAGAAATATCTTTCTATTAATCAAGCTATATTGGCAGCCAAAAACATTGATGTAAATTAATTAAATTTCAAAATTCAAGAATAAATTACAGGCGAATCAGTTGATTCGGCAACTAACCAAGACGATCCACCGGAGTTTTAAACTCGCTGGATTTGCTAGGATTGTCACCTCACAATCTTCAATTAAAGGTTGGATCGGCAATTATAATGTTGCGAAATATCGACCAACTATATTCAAAGGATAGTATAAAGCAGAAGATGTTCTCGCACCATGCATCCCAATGCGTTTCCAGTGCGTTTATGGTATCATTAAGTGTTTGTGGTATTAATTTAGAAAACCCATGCTTCTCACATGGAAAATTGTATGTTGTTTGTTTCCGTATTGGAAAACTATCAGATTTGTTTGTCTATGCGCCAGGTAATCAAACAAAAAACATCATTTATCACAAAGCACTACAATGAAAATTGAACTGATTTTTGAATTATGATTTACATTATTAAAATTACTTACTTTTAAATGCTTTTAGTGTTTTATTTAATTATTTTTAATTTACACCGAATTATTAACAGGGTGATGGTTCTGTTCAGGATAATTTTTTGCAAAGAATAGAAAAAAGATAGGCACAAAACACCGCCACATTACAATTTTTTTTGACAGGACGAAGTCTGTCGGGCCGGCTAGTATATAATATATTAGATATTTGTTGGAAATGATACTGATTAGTTTTATATCACGGTCTTACAACAAGTAGATTAATTTTAAAAATTCATCAAATTTTGAGAAAATGAGCGGTTTTTTTGACTTTTGTTAAAATTAAAATTAACCGATTGGCTTGGTATAGCGACCTGGTCTTAATGAACATGCTTTACGTTTATAGTACTAAGAAAACTGATGGTTCAATTCACAAACTGTTCGAAAGATATTTGTTGGAAATGATACTGATTGCTTTTAAATTACTGTGATTAATGCAATCAAATGATTTTCTTCAAACGACTTGATTTTTGTTCGCGTTTATAATATTTAATTTAATTATTCTTAGGCATCCATCCAGTAATTAAAAACAGTTTTATTGAAAGAAAATGTTTTTATTAAGAGAACATACGTTTCGGGTTTTGATTTGACCCATCATCTTCAGTGCTACAACTCACCATACAAATAAATTTGAAAATAAAAAATTAAACAAAAAAAATATGAAACCAAGTATGTTCTCTTAATAAAAACATTTTCTTTCAATAAAACTGTTTTTAATTACTGGATGAATGCCCAAGAATAATTTTATCATATATATATATATATATATATATATATATATATATATATATATATACATATATACATATATACATATATGATACTGATTAGCTTTATATTACTGTGATTAACGCAATAATATTTTTCGTAGATTGCTGTATTTTTGTTTATAGAGGAAATTAATTGGATTTAATATAAGTAGGTGCAGATAGCCACAAATAGTTTTGGTTATAATAAAAATTTTCGTCCACGTTTTGGCCCGCTATTCTCAATCGATTTTGAAAATTCACAAACTGTTCGAAAGATATTTGCTGGAAATGATACTGATTAGTTTTAAATTACTGTGATTCATGCAATCAAATGATTTTCTTCAAACGACTTGATGTTTGTGCACGTTTATAATCTCTTAATATGTACCCGAACATCTGCTGTATTAAATTCATAGTATATAAATTCATAGTATATAAATTCATTCTAACAATTACAATATTTAATGAATTGAAATGAAATGAAATTACAATAATTAATGAATATTTGCACTATATCAATGGAACATTGAAAAGATAATAGTTGGAAATGATACTGATTAGTTTTATATTATAATTTTTAATCTGTGTGGACGCACTACCTTCGCGTATATAAATCGGGTAAACGTCCCTTTGAGTTCATTTGCAATCAAGGGCGCAAAGTGAACAGTACAATTAGAACAGTGCTGTTGTAGCAGAGTGATAAAATGGCATCAGTTATGGAAGATATTGGTAATTTATATTTATTCTATTTCATTATATTATATATATTATATAAGGGTTGAATAATAGTTATATATAGTGTTCAATAATATACATAACATAACAACAAAAAAAACATGAATTCTTTAAAAAGTCTCTTTTTTACACTGGAATAAGAAAATTGTAAGTACGTTTATCTTTTTCTAACTTATGTATTTTTTAATATTTTTTAAGAAATTATAATATTTTTTTACAAAAATTCATGATTTTTATTGATATGTATAGCGTATTATTAAAATTACATATATAATTTTATTTGAAAACTATTTCTTCGTTTCTATTATCATAGTTTTTATTTTTCTAGCATTCTTAAATAAAATGGGGAGAGCTTTGAGGAATTTCACTCTGGTGAGTGAAATACCCAAAGAAGAGGTGCTGCTAATATTAACAGACTGCCACACAGAATCACATTGGGAGGACAGGCTTGTGTAAGTAAATTAAATCCACTTTTTATTCTTCAGGACATGTGTATAATTAGAACATTTTTATTATTATAGTTCGAGTGCAAAATCAAGACCAATAAAATTAGGAGATGTGACATCGGTGACTTCAATTCTTGGTCATACGGTATTGTTGTGTGGGGTGTCGGAGCATAACCAAGGTATATATTTCTTTATATATATACGAGTATATATATATATATATATATATATATATATATATATACTAGCTGACCCGGCAAACGCTGTTTTGCCATCAAAAATATTTTTCCGCATTGCAAAAGTTCTTATAATATACATGATATATTAATAATAATGTTACATTTTTATTACACGAATTTCTTTACATTTTGATAATTAATTCGAACGCATCATAGTGCTTTGTTTATTTTAATTTTATTTATGTCAAATAGTGAAATATTTTTAATCAATGAATAAATTAGATTTTAGTCTGAATCATCGCAGTACCATTATCTAAATATATAATTTTTATATAAATATCAGATTTTTTACTTTTGCATTTAATTTAAAAATATTGAATGTCAATTTCAAATATCCAATATGCACTAAATTTTTAAATGCCAAAATATTTCCTTTTTGGTTCGAAATTTAATATAATATGATAAAATTTATATCTATAATTTGATTGCCAATATTGCCTATAACATAACTTGGAATAATTAATTTATTTGTATCTTATTGAAGTCGTTAAAAATTCATTTTTTTTTTTGAACTGTCAGAATTTTGTTTATGATTAATGTTAAATTCAATATGTCGCTTTTTTATTGTGATCTATAATGTTTTAATCACTTATCATATAAATTTTCGACTGCAAATTGATATTCATACTATCCCTGAAACTAACATGGATAAAGTTCTGAGAAATCCGAGTCCAAATCTATAAAATGTTTGATTTTTGGCACTTTTATTAATTTTTTATCAATTTTTGTACTTTTACTGTACTGTACAATAATGGATGATTATTTATCAAAATTGTAATATTTAGACTATAATTTTAGATGTATACTTTTTATTTTGGCATTGAATTATTTTCATTAAAATCAAGTGAAACATAAATATATTTATTTGATATTTATATAAAACATATAATTAAAATATGCATTAAAATCATATTGTCTATAAATAATATGCCATTTTATAAATAGTATTTATTACTTTGGTGCTTGATATGGGTATGAATTTGTAATAAAATATATTCTTTCTGACAAATAGTTAAAAACTTGTTATAATTTTCAAAATTATTTGACATTTCATACTTCAAAAATTAATTCACTCGCATCATAGCGTTTTGTTTATTATACTTTTGTCATGTCAAATACGTCAATATTTATTTATTATAAATTAATAATTATTTTAAGTGATCAATGAATATATTATATGCTTGCTAAATTCATAAAAAAGTGCAAATTCAACACGGGAATATTGTGGAAATAAATATTTTTTTACATAAAGATCTGATTTTTGACATTTGCATTTCATTTCAAATTAATTATAACTGTCAAAATATTTTCTTTTGGATCGAAATTTAATATAATATGATATAGTATTTAGTTTGTCTAGTTTATTTTTGTCAGATTGCAATGATACCTTCAGATTGTACTATTCCATTTAAGAGGTTACAATTTTCTGTATGATTAACGTTTGCGATGGCAATCAAAATTTATCTCAACTCATATAATAATGATATTTTATTTTAATTACACAAATTTCTTTACACTTCGATAATTAATTCCAACGCATGATGCAGGTGTTTTGTTTATTTTAATTTTGTTTATGCCAATTTTTTTTAAATTAATGAATAAATCAGGTTTCAGTCTAAATTAACAAATCAGTATCTTCATCTGAATATACAATTTTTTATATAAATATTTGATTTTTTACATTTTCATTTAATTGAAAAATAGTGAATGTCAATTTCATATATTCAATATGCAGTATATTTGTAAATGTCAAAATATTTCCTTTTTGGTCGAAAATTAATCTATGATATTTATTTTACAATATTGTGCTGTATCTATAATTTCTTCGGCAATATAACTTGGAATAATTAATTTATTTGTTTCTTATTGAAGTCGTTAAACATTTTTTTTGTGAAATGTCAAATTTTTGTTTATGATTAATTTTAAATTCAATATGTCGCTTTTTTATTGTGATCTCTGATCTATAAGGTTTTGATGAAGTTTTGGTATCCGAAATAATTTGGTAAGCTAATCAAATAAATATAAATTGTAAATCTATTTATATAATTATTTTCATAAATTTTGACAAATGACATTTGACGATTTTCATGTCAACATTTATTCAAATTTATAAACATTGACTTTTAATTAGATTTAAAACTATAAATTGTAATTTTGAATATAGCATTTCATCTAATTTGGATATAAATGTTGGATATATCTATATATGTACATGTTTTTGAATTATATTTTCTGAACTGTCAATTTTTGTTTTTCAAAAATCATAAATCTTTTTTTCTCAAATTTTCCATAAATTATGACATTTGTCATTTTAGTGTTTTGTTTTTTTTGGCCATTTTCTGTCAAAATTTTTTGAAAATATTTATTTTACAATATTGTTTTGTATCTATAATTTGTTAGGCAATATTTTCTGTAACATAACTTGTAATAATTAATTTATTTGCGTCTTATTGAAGTAACTCGTTAAACATTCTTTTTTTGTGACATGTCAAAATTTTGGTTATGATTATTTTTAAATTCAAGTGCCGCTTTTTTATTGTGATCTCTAATCTATAAGGTTTTAATGAAGTTTTGGTTTCCGAAATAATTGTTGAAGTTTGTTACTAAACGCTCTGTGTCTACTATGTTTATGTATATATGTTTGTCTTTTGTTTTATGTAAAAACAAGTGATTGTTAATAATGTTTGCAATGAATGTGATTAGTTAAAGAATATATAATCAGTCAGTCTGTTTTTATCCTTCTGCATAAACGGTTGTATTATTATTCACATAAACTTTCAACATAAATTTCTACAGGTTATGGGCCCAGATCCCATGTTTTTTTAAAGTTTATTGAATAACAGTTTAGTGCTTTTTTTAATCATTATGTCGTCGGGATACTTGGTGAATGTACCGAAGTTAAAAGGACGTGAAACATATGACGATTGGGCGTTTGCAGCAGAAAATTTTCTAATCTTAGAAGATTTAGCAGAATGCATTGTAGAGCCAAAGCACGAGGCAGAAATTGATGTGATCAAGGATAAAAAGGCGAGAGCAAAATTGATATTAACATTAGATACAAGTTTATATGTACATGTAAAAGAAACAAAAACCTCAGCCCAGCTATGGTCAAAATTAAAGGCGATGTATAGTGATTCAGGTTTCACTCGAAGGATTAATCTCTTAAGGACATTAATTTCTACTAGATTAATTAATTGTGAATCGATGAGCTCATATGTCAATCAAATAATAGAAACAGGGCAGAGATTGAGGGGAACTGGATTTAACATTGATGATGAGTGGATAGGCTCTTTGCTCTTGGCAGGATTGCCGGAAAAGTTTTCGCCGATGATTATGGCGATTGAGCATTCCGGTATAGCCATTACAACGGACACAATAAAAACGAAGCTGCTGGATATAGGCAACGATGTTGCAGTTAATAACGATGAGAGCGCCTTTGTAGCAAAACAAAATGGCAGGTACAAGCAGCGCCAAGTTTCAAACTCCAACAATTTTGATACTAAAAAGGAAGTTAGGTGTTTTAAATGCAAAAGACTTGGTCATTATAAAAATAAATGTCGTTTCAATAATGTGAATAATGAGCCTGATAAAAATGAATTTAACAAAGTTTTTTCAACTGGTAGTTATAATAAAACAGATTGGTATGTTGATTCTGGAGCCAGTATTCATCTTGTGAATGACAATAACAGTTTAAGAGAATACAACAAGAAACCTGATGTGCAGGAAGTAAGGACAGCTAACAATATGCAATTGAAGGTAGTGTCTTGTGGCAGCGTTTCTCTTAGGACAGAGGTTTATGGTCAAATTTATGATGTTGAAGTACAGGATGCTCATTATGTGCCACAATTGTCAGCAAATTTATTATCTGTTAGCGCTCTTACCAGAAAGGGTAACAGGGTTGCATTCAATGATAATAAATGCAAAATTTATGATAAAAATAACACTTTGGTTGCAGTGGCGGAACTTACAGGTGGAGTATATAAACTCATGACAAAAAACATTAATTGTTTGTTAGTTACAGATCCTAAGTCAGGAAATATATGGCATAGACGGTTAGGACATATAAATAAAACAGATTTGTGTAAATCGAGTAAAGGCTTAGCGAAAGGACTCACCATATCCGAGAAGGCAACGTCAGACATAAATAATTGTATAGTTGGTTGTAAAGGAAAGCAAACTAGATTGCCATTCAAACACAAAGGATCAAGAGCAGTAAAAGTTCTGGAAAATATTGAAGATGTGCCTAGCAAGAACCCAATAGAACCAGTAGTGAACAGTGTTTTAGTGGGGGTTAATAAAATGCAGCCTGTAACAGAAGAAAAGAATCAAAATGCTGGCAGTGATCATGAACAGAATGTTATAGAAACACGAAAGTCTAAAAGAAAAAGAAAGAAGAAAATGTTTGACGATCATGTCACATATGCGTGTAACAATTTTCAGAGACCGAGTGCATGGCAATGACAGGTGCTTCTAAAGAAGCGATATACTTAAAAGGTTTGTTAATGGAATTAACGGATATAGATGAGAGTGTACGTTTGTACAATAATAACGAGTCAGCGCAAGAACTCTCATAAAATCCAGTTTTTTTAACAAAAGGTCAAAACACATTGATGTGAGACATCATTTCATCAGGAAGCGATTGCAGATGGTGTGATCGATCTAAAGTATGTGCAGACATATGATATGCCTGCTGATATATTCACGAAGAGCTTAAGTGTACATAAACATTTGAAGTTTTTAAAGCTAATAATAGTTAGGTATGAGTACACAAGTTGTTTAGTATAGTGGGGGTGTTGAAGTTTGTTACTAAACGCTCTGTGTCTACTATGTTTATGTATATATGTTTGTCTTTTGTTTTATGTAAAAACAAGTGATTGTTAATAATGTTTGCAATGAATGTGATTAGTTAAAGAATATATAATCAGTCAGTCTGTTTTTATCCTTCTGCATAAACGGTTGTATTATTATTCACATAAACTTTCAACATAAATTCTACAATAATTTGGTAAGCTAATCAATTAAATCTAAATCATAAATCTATTTATATAATTATTTTCATAAATATTGACAGATGACATTTATTTTTTTTTCATGTCAACATTTATTTAAATTTTTAAGCATTGATTTTTAATTAGATTTAAAACTATAATCAGTGATTTTGTATGTAGCATTTCATCAAATTTTGATATAAATGTTGGATATTTCTATATATGTACATGTTTTTGAATTTTATTTTTTGAAATGTCAATTTTTTTTTCAAAAATTATATATCCAAATTTCCTTTAATTTTGACATTTGTCATTTTAGTGTTTTGTTTTTTTTTGGTCATTTTCTGTCAAAATTTTTAGAAATTTATAAAAATTATATATTTATATTTCAAATTTACTTTTCAAAATTTCCTATAACCTAAGTTGGATATATATGCACACGATGAGCCATTAAAATTTAAAATCGGTCTAGTAGTTTGGGCGTCCATCGCGAACCAACATCGTGACACGAGATTTATATATATATAGATATAGGTGTACATTGGTATAGTTAAGGGATTTTTCATTGTAAGTTCTTTTATATAATAGGTTACAAAATGAAGGCGGTTGGTTTATGCTTCGACACAATAAAATTGCTGTGTCAAAATTAAGAGCGTGTGTTATCGCTCCTGCCGGTTATTTACGAAGACAGGGAAAACGTGGAGGAATATTTCTTCCATTTCTCGACCGCAAAGTCAAGACCGATAAAATTTGGAGATGTGACATCGGTGACTTCCTTTCTTGGACACACAGTATTGTTGTGTGGGGTGTCGGAGCATAATCAAGGTATATATTTCTTTTTATGTATATATATATATTAGTGATGTGCCGACTCGAAAAATTCCCGATTCGAATGATTCGAATCAGAAAAAAACCTGATTCGAATCATGATTCGAATCAACTCGAATCAAGTATATATATGGACAAAAAAAATCATGGATGTATTAATTTAGTAAAAGTGATCCAAATTTATATACAAAATTGTCAGTTCAACCAATATAACCGACAGAGTAGAAATTGTAATCATAAATTACTATCAAAAAGTATATTTTGAAAATTATTAAAAATGATATAATTTTGAAGACGGCTGAAACATATCTTCAAATTAATTTACCATAATAGATTACCAAACAATTGTGCATCACTAAAGTATATAAAATAATATTTGGAATCATGGGTCGATTGTTTATTTTACTATGTAATCAGTAAAGGATCGCATCTAAACTGAGAGCTGAAAGTTAATTTAATTAATGTGAATTTGCCATTACTTACATAATTAGAAGTTAACATATTATTTACTGACTTTCTGGTGTTTAGTAATTGTTTCAAAAGAGAATTATATTGAAAGATTCCCGAAACTCGTTTCATAATTTCGAGTGGTTTATTCTGATAACATTTAAGATCTAAAACACTTAATTATTATCAAAATTGGGTATTGATATTTCACGAACAAAATCGCTCTCAGCTCTTCGTAAAATAAATAAACACGCAAGAACGACGACGCATTGTATCGCCCATACGGTTAACTCATATCGCTCGAACGGCTTGAAGTCGGGATGATTCGAATCAGAATTCGGAATAACTCATAACGCCGCTTGATTCGGTTTGGCTCATAAGTCGGAATAGGGAATGCAATACCGATGGAAAATTTCAATACCGGCATTTCGGTAATTTTTCATTTTAAAACCGGAATACCGGTAAATTACCGGTATTTTTATTATCTTCAACAAACGTAAACCAAGTTGAAAGTTACTAGTACAAATATAAAAAAAATGTATATACAACTACAATTATATTGAACTAAACGATAAAATAAAACAATAAGTTAATTATTTTAAGTAATGATTTAACAAAAGTATATGCAATTTTATTAATTCATT
Source organism: Ctenocephalides felis (assembly GCF_003426905.1). NCBI lineage: Eukaryota > Metazoa > Arthropoda > Insecta > Siphonaptera > Pulicidae > Ctenocephalides > Ctenocephalides felis. The sequence goes on from NW_020539075.1 coordinate 20,258, forward strand.
ATCACTATCGATATTATATATATATTGAGTACTTTTCACCAAAAACAAACTTATGAGTAAGAAAGACCAAAAACTCATAAAATATTATATTACATTATTATAATAAACTGTATTATCTGTATCCGATGTGTTAAATTAGCATAATCTCCTATAAAAAAAATCATTTTTCTACACTAATTTAAGATCGGATTCTTTGTCGAGATAAATAATAAGTTACTATAATTGTCGAGTATTGTTATTTAAAACAATGTGATGGTTCTTTAGTATTTTCAAATTTCGAAACGTTTTCGAAAAATAATATTTTATAATTGTAATAAGAAGCAAAAATATTTAGTAATTATCATAATTATTATGTATAAAGTTAGAAAAAAAAAAGATTAAGCAGGGGTAATCTGTTTGATATCAAATATTTTGGCGCAAATGTCATTTAAAAAGCTATTACAATTTTACAAAAGATCATTATCTATCAGTCCAATTCTATTTATTGTAACACGCTATGAAGCCCTTTGGAAAGCAATAAATATACAGTTCAATCACGATTTGAAATAATATTTGACATTTGTTTATCTTATAGAATCACTTGAAGATATAGCTGTTTATGCGATTATGAAATTTAAAGGTAAATTTGTTCCGGGAAATTTAAACTTTGGGGTATTATGTATCAAATAGCGCTTATGTAAAAATACCGAAAATACCGGTATTTTTGGAATAAATACCGGTAAAAATACCGCCGAAAAATCGGGCGGTTTACCGGCAATTCGGTATACCGGTGTACCGGTATTGCATTCCCTAAGTCGGAACAACTCATATCGCTGCTTGATTCGAGTTGGCTCATATGAAGTCGGAACAACTCATATCGCCGCTTGATTCGGTTTGACTCATGAAGTCGGAATAACTCATATCGCCGCTTGATTCGGTTTGAGCCGTATGAAGTCGAATGATATAGTTAGTCGATGAATGCGGTTAAAGTCATATAAAGACGATTGGAGTCTGCCGATACATTTAAGCATATTAAAGTCGGGTGGCTCGCATGATTTAATTCATTATTTATTTTTTATATTTATGATATTTATTTTTTATATTATTATAATATTGAATTAAATTAAAACATTTTTTTTATATTTATATTTATGAAAAATTTTATATTTATGAAAAATTCGTGTTAATACATATTTTATCACAGTAAATATTTCGCGGCTTGATACGAGTTGATTCGAATCAAGTAAAATCTGATTCGAATCAAGTCGTTAAAGGCTTGATTCGAATGATTCGAATCACTTGATTCGACTTGGCACATCACTAATATATATATATACATAATATAAATATATATATATATATATATACATGTATATATTGGTATAGTTAAGGGATTTTTCATTATAAGTTTTTTTTATATAATGGGTTACAAAATGAAGGCTGTTGGATTATGCTTCGACACAATAAAATTGATGTATCAAAAGGAGGAGCGTGTGTTGTCGCTCCTGCCCGTTATTTATGAAGGCAGGGAAAACATGGAGGAATATTTCCTCCATTTTTTCAAAGATAAAAAAATAAGAATATATAGTTATAAAAAGGTAATGTTAAATTTTTATAATAATACATAAATACATAGCAATCAGCTATTATAATATTGTTAATTATTATTTTAGTCCGCATACGATGCGAGTTGGAGCGGCGGCGAAGGAAACAGCCGCGGCGGTACAGGCAACAACGGCCGCGTAAACAAACGCGGCGGCCGCAGAAATTACCGCAAAAACCACCGCGGCGGCCGCGGAAGCAACCGCGGTTATCAAAAAAAAAACCATCGCGGCGACCAGGGCGCTAAGGATAGGATGGAAACGCAAATACCAATGGTCAATAACATACATGGATGTATAATCTGTTAAAATTATAAATAATATATAAAAGCGTAAATTATATTTTTGTCTATTTGTATTTTTTTTCAGGGGTTGAATATATATTTTCAAAATGACTTTGTTTAGCATTCTTTCTATCCTTCTATAATAACTAATATATCATGTGTAATTTTAAGCGCATTATAAATAAAAATCTGGGCAAAAGACAAATCAAGTCTTATATCATTTGACACTCTTCAAATTACAATTTTAGAATCGATATTAATTAATATATATGATACATAGCTTGGATGTTTGACTTACAACTAATTGTTTTCATTATTTGCACATTTATTTCGCATTATTTCTTTATATTCATAGTTATTTATTAATATTCATCACTAATTCAGTTATTGATAATATAAATATAAAAAATTCTGGCAGACCCGCCACTAATTTATCAAAAGAAACACAACTTTCACTATGTCGATCGTTTGGGTATTCTTCGAGAGAACCTCTAATCACTTTTTTTAACTGTTCAATACAATAATTAATGAATATTCACTTTTTAATACAATAATTGATAAATATTTGCAATGATTTGCACTATTTCAACATATATTCGAACATATTTTGACACGGCAGATCTTGTCGGTTGGTATCAATGTACTATGACATATGTAAAAATACTTGATTGTAGGTTAAAGATTTTTATGTCAAATAAAGATAATGCAAAATAAATGAAATTTAATTGAATAAATTATTATATTTTAATCATTTTCGTTAAAAAAATTAGGTTTTAAATGTTGGTCACGCCTTCGCCGATAGGCCACGCCCGCGAAACTGTCAAATACCTGGGCCTGCCAGGTGTGGGTCTGCCAACTATATACACGTAAAACAATTTACAATTTTAATAAAAGTAATATTAGCATTTGACCCGTAGATTTACAATACAAGCCTCATAATCAGAATAATCTCAGTTCGTTCAAATAAAATCATGTATCAAGGAAGATATACAAAAATGAAACTGTAAATTAGAAATGCACATCAATTGGAGAACAATTTATTTTAGAACATGAGGTTCTTACTTAAAATCAGTTGTATTAATATTTATTGGAACTATTTTAATTAAATATAATTTGTTTGTAATAATAATCATTTATCTATCTTGCTTTCCACAGTCATGACAAATTATAACATAATATATTAATGCTAGCACTTACCGAGACATGAAGATAATTAGAACAGCTGTCATCAGATACCTCACATAAGACACACATTTATTTTAATAACGCGCAATCGTATTTAATAATTGTAAGTAAAATATTAACACTAAACTAATAAATTAAATAATACTTTCACTTATCGTTTAATAAACGGTAAAATGTATAATAACGCGTCGAGTCAACAGCCGAGGCGACGCTGCCGGCTGCTGAACCTTAACTGAAAAAATTTTGGGTTCCTTCTTCGACCTAACCTCGAGGTAGAGGAATTTTGGTACCTGCTGACCAATCAGAAGGAAGGACGTTTTTCAATAACAAATCAAAATCTACGGTAACAAGTTATAATGTGAGTCATCATCCAGAGCATGTTTGGACATGCAAAAATATTTAATTGTCCTATTATATAAGATGTTTATAGAAAAATATAACATATGATTATATTAATTAAATAGAATATACAGTAGAACTCCAATTATCCGAATTAATGGGGACCGGAATCCATTCGGATAATCAAATATTCGGATAATCGGAGTTTGTTTTTAAAATTGCCATTGGAGAGAAAAAAAGTTACGTTTTGATATTGCACTATTTTGTTATTGAATTAAATGAAAGAAACATGACATTTTCACATGTTTTAAATATAAATAAGATGTACTTATGTACAAGTTTAGAAATAAAAATCATTGTTTTGTAAACATCTCCGTCAAATCAAAACAAACAATGTGCCTACACTGGCTTTGCTGGTGGAAGAATAATAGCGCATTTAGACTTTTTTTGGACAATTTTGTTTCTGAAAGTGATTCGGATAATCGGCGATTCGGATGGTCGGAGTTTGGATAATTGGAGTTCGGATGATTGGAGTTCGGATAATTGGAGTTCTACTGTATTTCACACTGATTTTTATAATGCAATTTTAACTCAAATTTAAATAAAACTAGTTGGTTTGGTATTTAGCCTTGAGGCAAGTTACATGAACTTCCCGATATGTGTAAATAATCGACTTAATCAAAAAAAATGTGTAAATAATATACTTCATCAATCCTACTTTAAAAAAAAACGATAATAATTTTAGCAAAGTTTGACGAATTTTTAAAATTAAACTACTTGTCGTAAGGCCGTAATATTACAGTAAGTTCTATAAGACCATGATGTATATCGCCAAAAAAAGTAACATGAAAATCGGCTTAAATTTTTTTTTCAACAGTTAATTACAAGAAAACGGCTCGGTAGATTTTCACCTAAAATTAATCAGCATCATTCCCAAATGATATCTTTCGAACAGTTTTTGATTTTTCAAAATCGGTTCGGTAGGATGAGGATAAATGTGAACGAAAATTTAACACCTTTTTTCAACATTTAATTACAAGAAAACGGCTCGGTAGATTTTCACCTAAAATTAATCAGCATCATTCCCAACTAATATCTTTCGAACAGTTTTTGATTTTTTAAAATCGGTTCGGTAGGATGAGCTTAAATGTGGACGAAAATTTAACACTTTTTTTCAACAGTTAATTACAAGAAAACGGCTCGGTAGATTTTCACCTAAAATTAATCAGCATCATTCCCAAATGATATCTTTCGAACAGTTTTTGATTTTTTAAAATCGGTTCGGTAGGATGAGCTTAAATGTGGACGAAAATTTAACACTTTTTTTCAACATTTAATTAAAAGAAAACGGCTCGGTAGATTTTCACCTAAAACTAATCAGTACCAGTCCCAACTAATATCTTTCGAACAGTTTTTGATTTTTTAAAATCGGTTCGGTAGGATGAGCTTAAATGTGGAAGAAAAGTTTAACACTTTTTTTCAAATTGCAAAGAAACGGCTTGGCAGATCGTCACACAAAACTGACAAACGATAGTCCTCACCAAAATACATCAAATAGCTTTTAAATTTCTAAAATCGGCTCAGGCGTTTTTGAGAAAACGTCGATCAAAGGTCTAACTTTGACAAATGCCAAAAAAACAATACCAATTTTTGCAAACTTTGACGAATTTTTAAAGCTAAACGAGTTGTCGTATGGCCGTAATATTTTAGTATGACCTAGAAGACTGTGGTATCTACCGTCGAAAAAAAATCATAAAAATCGTCGAAATTTTTTTTTAAAAACTTTATTACAAGAAAACGGCCCGGCCGATCTTTACCAAAAACTAATCAGCACGATTTACAACTAATATCTATCGAATGGTTTTTGAATTTTCGAAATCGATTCAGAATTGCGGGCTAAAACGTGGACGAAAATTTTTCACTTTTCTGCAATTTACAAAGAAACGGCTCGGCCGATCGCCGCACAAAACTCAGAAACGATAGTCCTCATCGAGATACATCGAATGGCTTTTAAATTTTTGAAATCGGTCCAGCCGTTTTTAGAGAAAACGTCGATTTACGGCAAAAAATCTGTTCACACACACACACACATACTTTTTCCAAATTTGGTCTCATTCGATTCAGAATGGCTTGAAAGGTCGAGAAAACATAAAATTAGCGATTCGGATTTTTTGATGAAAACATAAACTTCTCCTTTAGTCCAGTCATTTGGTCGTTTTGCTGGTACAGTACTCCGGGAATTCTGAAAATTGGTAAACTTATAGATTTCGAGGTGCTTTTTACGAAAATCAACTTTGCCACCTCAAATTTGAACGGCAAGTTGCCGCCATATTGAAAAAATGGCGTCAAAAAATAGCTTTTTCAAAATATCTCTTTTCTGGCTTATTCTACGATAAAAGTATCTATGTATGAATTAAACTAGATAAAATTTCCTACAATTCTTTAGAAAACCGTTTTTTTGTAAAATTGATAGTTTGAGAGTACGGCCGCCTCAAAGTCTTTGCTGCTCTCGCCGTAGTATCAAATTTCTCCATATATGACAGCACTTCGAACTTGACCACAGTCTCTCTAATAATTAATATTTTCAATGTTAAATTAAGCGAATAAGATCTAGAATTAAAATAATTCAAATATTTTTCGGTTTTTTTGCTGATTTTTTAGCACTTCAAGCTACTTACTTATGGCTACTTGCCATTGAAGTGTTAAAAAATCAGCAAAAAAAACGAAAAATATTTGAATTATTTTATTTCTAGATCTTATTCGCTTAATTTAACAATAAAAATATTTATTTATTAGAGAGAATTTGGTCAAGTTCAAAGTGCTGTCTTATATGGAGAGATTTGATACTGCGGCGAGAGCAGCAAAGACTTTGAGGCGGCCGTACTCTCAAACTATCAATTTTACAAAAAAACGGTTTTCTAAAGAATTGTAGGAAATTTTATCTAGTTTAATTCATACATAGATACTTTTATCGTAGAATAAGCCAGAAAAGAGATATTTTGAAAAAGCTATTTTTTGACGCCATTTTTTCAATATGGCGGCAACTTGCCGTTCAAATTTGAGGTGGCAAAGTTGATTTTCGTAAAGAGCACCTCGAAGTCTATAAGATTACCAATTTTCAGAATTCCCGGAGTACTGTACCGGCAACAGCCTTTTTTTGCACCAAATGACTGGACTACTTCGGGAAGTTAAAAATATGTTGAATACTTACTTTATTCTGATTGTTACATAAAAATTTAATAAACAAAATGTTACATAGAATCACAATAAACAGATATTATATTTGATTCACAAATATTAAATTATTAATATAAAATATCTATTAAGATTTACATTAGTATTCCGTTTATTTTTTGCTTCAAGTGAAAACCATTCTATTACTATTATATTAGGAATTATAAATTGGTATAATTTTATATTATAAATAGTGACTTTATGTAAAGATTATTCACAAATTTGTATCATTTTGGGAGGTTTTTCAGGAATTTCAGTTATTTCTTTGCTACTAAATACCAAGTTACTTAATACCTTTGCCTAATGAGAAAATGTATTTATAACAAAATGACAATTCGGCGTTTCATGACTTTAACTACAAGTTTTCTTTCTAACTTTACTCATACTTCATTTTTTACCAAAATATGGTCAAGATCTTCTAAGAAAAAGTGGGTAAAAAATAGAGTGCATTTTTGCAAATTCAAAAGGCTCGGCCGATCATCTTGCAAAACTAATGCGAGTACTTATCCAGTTTCAGCAAACATTTCCTTTGAAAAGTAAAAACTCAAATAAAAGAAAATTTATTGAGAAATAATAATGTTAGTTTAAAATAAAGTAATTAACTAATAAATATATTACAGATAAATATATTAATGAGAGAGCTTATTGAGTTTCACCAAATTTCCATTCGGAAAGTCAAAAACTGAATGAAAATAAATTTTCTGAGAAATATCAAAGTGGTTTTAAAATTAAATGTTTGACTAATAAAAATGTTCCTCTTCTAAAGAAACGGCGCAACCGATCACCTTTCAAAACTATTTCAAGGTATTTCTGAAAATTTCAAGAAATTTCTGCAAATTTTCCTTCGGACAGTTAAATATCAAATAAAATAAAATTTGTTTAAAATAATAAAATTATTTAAATTAAATCATTGACTAATAAAAATAATACAACATCACAGTTTACAGTCCACGATTCTTACCTCAAGTTTCTTTCTAATTTTACTTATACCTCACTTTTAAAGAAATATTTGAAGGTGTTTCATCAAAACGTTGCAAGAAATTGCACTTTTTTGCTAATAGCTTATAATAACAAAAAAAAATATGGTTCGGCCAATTATCTTCGAAAAATAATGCGAGATCTTATCAATTTTCACCAATTTCTTTATTGGGATGTGGTTGGCTGGCTACCATCAGTATTAATATAAAAAGCGGACTGTAAATAAATAATTGTATCTGACGATAACCTTTCCAATTTTGAATATTACTGAATAAAAACACTGTGATTGGTATAAATCTATATTAATACTTCAAACTTTACAAATACAGCGGTGAATGAATATATACTTGTCGACTGTTCCGCTGCATTCTCTAGACCAGGGGTCGGCAACCTGATTGCTGTTAAGGGCGCAAAACTAAATCTGAAAATTACCGAGGCGCTCGGTATGAAAAAAAAAGATTTTTCATACCTTTATTCCTTAGTTCTTGCTGACTTAATATAATATAATATATACATTACGAACATTCATACTCGATAAAAAGAGCATGATTTATTAATACCTAATTATATACCATAATTTGTGGAAACTATGTTGTTCCGTATTTTTCAGCTATTTTTTATAATTGGGAATATATTAAAGTTCCCTGTCCGCAAACAGTTATCTAATGTGTGTCATTTACTCTGCTCGGTATTTTAATTTCAAATATTTCATATTTGAAACAAAGACTCGCAATTGTATGTTGTTTCACAATAGAGTAAATTTTTATCGCACATTTCCTTAAAATAGAATACGTATTTTCATTGACTTCCAAAACATTTTATCATTATTACTTCTGTGCTTTTAAAATAATATCATTTTGTTTAAGTTATTATTTCTAACTCCACGTCTCGAATTACTAAATTTCGAAATACACTGAAAACACTTTTCAGAAGACATCTTCGGCAACTTGAATGGTTTTCTAAAAATGCTAGAACTGGTTCTAGTGCTGCGAAATCTTGAACAAACTCTCTGCCAATTGGACTATAACTCTAAATATGATGTAGTATAAAATTTTTCTATATATATTTTTAGACTTACAACAATATGCCTTATATTTGGAAAATATGAAATTCATTATGCTAAGGTTATACATTACATACCGAGGGCGCCTCAAATTTTATCGGGGGCCCATGGCGCCCCGGGCGCCGCGTTGCCGACCTCTGCTCTAGACTAACTTAATATTAACTGGGTACAATGTTCATATTCAGGAATTTTAGGTATAAAAATGAACCCTTGTGCGAAACACAGGCCAGAGGCTGCGTAATTCTAAGAATTGTAACACAATACCCGGTGCCAAGGCACTCTGCACTGAAAATTAAGCCGTCAGAATATATTCTGACCAGGGATGTAAAAGCAAATTGTTGTTATTAGTATTATTTTATTTACATATAAATTATAATTTGTCTATAGATAGTGCAGTAAACGGAGAGGAAAAATGGTTATAACCTCTGAATTTTTTACTGTGCTCCGAATTTCATGAATTTTGAATTAGGTTCTCTTACCCTCAATTCAAAAGTGAAAACAATTCGGGTTGCGCCATCACCCCCCGGGGGGATGACACCCCTTCTCAATCGTGTAATTACATTTTTTCAAAATAACGTCGTAAATCGATAGAAGAACTAAGTATAAGAAAAAAAAATGTCTTTTATAGTTTTTCAAAAAAACTAATACTTTTCAAGTTACTGGCCACTAAAGATTCATATATTTTTGGCGTTTTTCTTTTATAGTGCTCAACATAAGCTTTAAATGAGTGCTGTTGCAAGTTTTTTGCGTGTGAAATGAGTGAGCTATCATGCAAATAAGAAGGCATATACGAAGTTTTTTCTTTTAAATCATATGGTTTAATGAGCGCCATTTCCACCAGAATGAAAGTAATTCACATTCCATCTAGAATTCACTTCATTATAGACATCTTGATGGATTCTAGCAGACTCACTACTTTAGTACAAACTATTTTTAGAAAACTCACGATTTTATAAAAACTTTTTTTTCTTATTTTTTTTAAAATCGAAATTATTTTTCATTATATCTCAAAAGAAGAAAAGATACGTGTAAAAGCATATAGATAAAAATCAAAGGGATCTTTCTGGCTTATTATTGTTTTCTATTATTTTTCTTTCACACAAAAATTGACAGAGTTATGAAATGTTTAAAAAACTGCGCGGCCGCGCAAATTGAAAAAAAAAGTTTTTATAAAATCGTGAGTTTTCTGAAAATAGTTTGTACTAAAGTAGTGAATCTGCTGGAATCCATCAAGATGTCTATAGTGAAGTGAATTCTAGATGCAATGTGAATTACTTTTTTTCTGGTGGAAATGGCGCTCATTAAACTATATGATTTAGAAGAAATAAACTTCGTATATGCTTCTTATTTGCATGATAGCTCATCCATTTTACATGTAAAAACTTGTAACAGCACTCATTTTAAAACTTATGTTGAGCACTATAAAACCCATTTCACCGAAATACATAAAATGTAAAACCTGGACACTAGATGGCTTTAAATACAACAATTAAATCTTGAACGAAATAAAAACGACTTTGCTCTTTCAAATCTTGCATAATATTTTTCCTAGAACACTTTATGTAATACCGATTTTATTAAGAGTTTTATTTACATTATTTTGTTCATTACATATTTTTCGTTAAAATGTATATTTTAGGAGATATTTGCAAAAAAACGAAGAAAAACGGCCAAAAATATAATCTTTAGTGGCCAGTAACTTGAAAAGTATTAGTTTTTCTGAAAAACTGTAAAAAAAAAACATTTTTTTCTTATAATTAGTTCTTCTATCGATTTCCGACGTTATTTTGAAAAAATGTAATTACACAATTGAGAAGGGGTGTCACCCCCCCGGGGGGTGATGGCGCAACCCGATTGTTTTCACTTTTGAATTTGAGGGTAAGACGAACCTAATTCCAAAATTTCATGAAATTCGGACCACAGTAAAAAAATTCAGACCTAAAATGCTCCGTTTACTGCACTAAGATAGTCATGGAGTAATTTGATTTATATTTAACAGTGTTTTTTTTACCTTAGTTTATATTTTATTTGTTATCTACACATCTAATTTTTGTTTTGCTATTATGGTTTTGCTATAAAAAAAAGTACTGAGAAATATTAAAAATAATTTTAATGAAAAGATTGACTTATAAAAAGTTAAATAATATTTTAAAAATGTATTAAAAAAAATTAAAATGTAATAAATCCGGCAGAAATGCTAAGGGTATACTTTATTTTAGTTTTAATTTGTAGTTCAATTAGAAATATTTTCCCAAAAATTATCAAATCATATCAAATTTATTAAAATATATAATATCTTTATTATTTTAATATGGTTTGATATCAGCTGCACGAGATCTTACAATCCATATCAGAACTATTTTTTTTATATACATTACAATTTGTTTTGGGAAGACATTGAGTTTTATTTTTTGTTAAATTAACAAATATAAACTCAATGATTAATTCTCAATCTTTCAACTAATTTAGAAGAAAACCCAACTTTTTGTCTTGCAGTTGTGTTAAAATTATCAATTTTTTTTTAATTAATTCAGACTAATTTATTCAAAGCTTTTGACAGAGTGAGTATATAATTTTTAAAATAATAGTCATAAGGTTCTTAATTTATTAAAAATGTTGAAAGTATGAATATATATATATAA
>NW_020539076.1:0-18943 GCF_003426905.1 Ctenocephalides felis
GGGTATTATGTATCAATAGCGCTTATGTAAAATACCGAAAATACCGGTATTTTGGAATAAATACCGGTAAAAATACCGCCGAAAAATCGGGCGGTTTACCGGCAATTCGGTACCGGTGTACCGGTATTGCATTCCCTAAGTCGGAACAACTCATATCGCTGCTTGATTCGAGTTGGCTCATATGAAGTCGGAACAACTCATATCGCCGCTTGATTCGGTTTGACTCATGAAGTCGGAATAACTCATATCGCGCTTGATTCGGTTTGAGCCGTATGAAGTCGAATGATATAGTTAGTCGATGAATGCGGTTAAAGTCATATAAAGACGATTGGAGTCTGCCGATACATTTAAGCATATTAAAGTCGGGTGGCTCGCATGATTTAATTCATTATTTATTTTTTATATTTATGATATTTATTTTTATATTATTATAATATTGAATTAAATTAAAACATTTTTTTTATATTTATATTTATGAAAAATTTTATATTTATGAAAAATTCGTGTTAATACATATTTTATCACAGTAAATATTTCGCGGCTTGATACGAGTTGATTCGAATCAAGTAAAATCTGATTCGAATCAAGTCGTTAAAGCTTGATTCGAATGATTCGAATCACTTGATTCGACTTGGCACATCACTAATATATATATATACATAATAAAATTATAATATATATATATATATACATGTATATATTGGTATAGTTAAGGGATTTTTCATTATAAGTTTTTTTTATATAATGGGTTACAAAATGAAGCTGTTGGATTATGCTTCGACACAATAAAATTGATGTATCAAAAGAGGAGCGTGTGTTGTCGCTCCTGCCCGTTATTTATGAAGGCAGGGAAAACATGGAGGAATATTTCCTCCATTTTTTCAAAGATAAAAAAATAAGAATATATAGTTATAAAAAGGTAATGTTAAATTTTTATAATAATACATAAATACATAGCAATCAGCTATTATAATATTGTTAATTATTATTTTAGTCCGCATACGATGCGAGTTGGAGCGGCGGCGAAGGAAACAGCCGCGGCGGTACAGGCAACAACGGCCGCGTAAACAAACGCGGCGGCCGCAGAAATTACCGCAAAAACCACCGCGGCGGCCGCGGAAGCAACCGCGGTTATCAAAAAAAAACCATCGCGGCGACCAGGGCGCTAAGGATAGGATGGAAACGCAAATACCAATGGTCAATAACATACATGGATGTATAATCTGTTAAAATTATAAATAATATATAAAAGCGTAAATTATATTTTTGTCTATTTGTATTTTTTTTCAGGGGTTGAATATATATTTTCAAAATGACTTTGTTTAGCATTCTTTCTATCCTTCTATAATAACTAATATATCATGTGTAATTTTAAGCGCATTATAAATAAAAATCTGGGCAAAAGACAAATCAAGTCTTATATCATTTGACACTCTTCAAATTACAATTTTAGAATCGATATTAATTAATATATATGATACATAGCTTGGATGTTTGACTTACAACTAATTGTTTTCATTATTTGCACATTTATTTCGCATTATTTCTTTATATTCATAGTTATTTATTAATATTCATCACTAATTCAGTTATTGATAATATAAATATAAAAAATTCTGGCAGACCCGCCACTAATTTATCAAAAGAAACACAACTTTCACTATGTCGATCGTTTGGGTATTCTTCGAGAGAACCTCTAATCACTTTTTTTAACTGTTCAATACAATAATTAATGAATATTCACTTTTTAATACAATAATTGATAAATATTTGCAATGATTTGCACTATTTCAACATATATTCGAACATATTTTGACACGGCAGATCTTGTCGGTTGGTATCAATGTACTATGACATATGTAAAAATACTTGATTGTAGGTTAAAGATTTTTATGTCAAATAAAGATAATGCAAAATAAATGAAATTTAATTGAATAAATTATTATATTTTAATCATTTTCGTTAAAAAAATTAGGTTTTAAATGTTGGTCACGCCTTCGCCGATAGGCCACGCCCGCGAAACTGTCAAATACCTGGGCCTGCCAGGTGTGGGTCTGCCAACTATATACACGTAAAACAATTTACAATTTTAATAAAAGTAATATTAGCATTTGACCCGTAGATTTACAATACAAGCCTCATAATCAGAATAATCTCAGTTCGTTCAAATAAAATCATGTATCAAGGAAGATATACAAAAATGAAACTGTAAATTAGAAATGCACATCAATTGGAGAACAATTTATTTTAGAACATGAGGTTCTTACTTAAAATCAGTTGTATTAATATTTATTGGAACTATTTTAATTAAATATAATTTGTTTGTAATAATAATCATTTATCTATCTTGCTTTCCACAGTCATGACAAATTATAACATAATATATTAATGCTAGCACTTACCGAGACATGAAGATAATTAGAACAGCTGTCATCAGATACCTCACATAAGACACACATTTATTTTAATAACGCGCAATCGTATTTAATAATTGTAAGTAAAAATATTAACACTAAACTAATAAATTAAATAATACTTTCACTTATCGTTTAATAAACGGTAAAATGTATAATAACGCGTCGAGTCAACAGCCGAGGCGACGCTGCCGGCTGCTGAACCTTAACTGAAAAAATTTTGGGTTCCTTCTTCGACCTAACCTCGAGGTAGAGGAATTTTGGTACCTGCTGACCAATCAGAAGGAAGGACGTTTTTCAATAACAAATCAAAATCTACGGTAACAAGTTATAATGTGAGTCATCATCCAGAGCATGTTTGGACATGCAAAAATATTTAATTGTCCTATTATATAAGATGTTTATAGAAAAATATAACATATGATTATATTAATTAAATAGAATATACAGTAGAACTCCAATTATCCGAATTAATGGGGACCGGAATCCATTCGGATAATCAAATATTCGGATAATCGGAGTTTGTTTTTAAAATTGCCATTGGAGAGAAAAAAAGTTACGTTTTGATATTGCACTATTTTGTTATTGAATTAAATGAAAGAAACATGACATTTTCACATGTTTTAAATATAAATAAGATGTACTTATGTACAAGTTTAGAAATAAAAATCATTGTTTTGTAAACATCTCCGTCAAATCAAAACAAACAATGTGCCTACACTGGCTTTGCTGGTGGAAGAATAATAGCGCATTTAGACTTTTTTTGGACAATTTTGTTTCTGAAAGTGATTCGGATAATCGGCGATTCGGATGGTCGGAGTTTGGATAATTGGAGTTCGGATGATTGGAGTTCGGATAATTGGAGTTCTACTGTATTTCACACTGATTTTTATAATGCAATTTTAACTCAAATTTAAATAAAACTAGTTGGTTTGGTATTTAGCCTTGAGGCAAGTTACATGAACTTCCCGATATGTGTAAATAATCGACTTAATCAAAAAAAATGTGTAAATAATATACTTCATCAATCCTACTTTAAAAAAAAACGATAATAATTTTAGCAAAGTTTGACGAATTTTTAAAATTAAACTACTTGTCGTAAGGCCGTAATATTACAGTAAGTTCTATAAGACCATGATGTATATCGCCAAAAAAAGTAACATGAAAATCGGCTTAAATTTTTTTTTCAACAGTTAATTACAAGAAAACGGCTCGGTAGATTTTCACCTAAAATTAATCAGCATCATTCCCAAATGATATCTTTCGAACAGTTTTTGATTTTTCAAAATCGGTTCGGTAGGATGAGGATAAATGTGAACGAAAATTTAACACCTTTTTTCAACATTTAATTACAAGAAAACGGCTCGGTAGATTTTCACCTAAAATTAATCAGCATCATTCCCAACTAATATCTTTCGAACAGTTTTTGATTTTTTAAAATCGGTTCGGTAGGATGAGCTTAAATGTGGACGAAAATTTAACACTTTTTTTCAACAGTTAATTACAAGAAAACGGCTCGGTAGATTTTCACCTAAAATTAATCAGCATCATTCCCAAATGATATCTTTCGAACAGTTTTTGATTTTTTAAAATCGGTTCGGTAGGATGAGCTTAAATGTGGACGAAAATTTAACACTTTTTTTCAACATTTAATTAAAAGAAAACGGCTCGGTAGATTTTCACCTAAAACTAATCAGTACCAGTCCCAACTAATATCTTTCGAACAGTTTTTGATTTTTTAAAATCGGTTCGGTAGGATGAGCTTAAATGTGGAAGAAAAGTTTAACACTTTTTTTCAAATTGCAAAGAAACGGCTTGGCAGATCGTCACACAAAACTGACAAACGATAGTCCTCACCAAAATACATCAAATAGCTTTTAAATTTCTAAAATCGGCTCAGGCGTTTTTGAGAAAACGTCGATCAAAGGTCTAACTTTGACAAATGCCAAAAAAACAATACCAATTTTTGCAAACTTTGACGAATTTTTAAAGCTAAACGAGTTGTCGTATGGCCGTAATATTTTAGTATGACCTAGAAGACTGTGGTATCTACCGTCGAAAAAAAATCATAAAAATCGTCGAAATTTTTTTTTAAAAACTTTATTACAAGAAAACGGCCCGGCCGATCTTTACCAAAAACTAATCAGCACGATTTACAACTAATATCTATCGAATGGTTTTTGAATTTTCGAAATCGATTCAGAATTGCGGGCTAAAACGTGGACGAAAATTTTTTCACTTTTCTGCAATTTACAAAGAAACGGCTCGGCCGATCGCCGCACAAAACTCAGAAACGATAGTCCTCATCGAGATACATCGAATGGCTTTTAAATTTTTGAAATCGGTCCAGCCGTTTTTAGAGAAAACGTCGATTTACGGCAAAAAATCTGTTCACACACACACACACATACTTTTTCCAAATTTGGTCTCATTCGATTCAGAATGGCTTGAAAGGTCGAGAAAACATAAAATTAGCGATTCGGATTTTTTGATGAAAACATAAACTTCTCCTTTAGTCCAGTCATTTGGTCGTTTTGCTGGTACAGTACTCCGGGAATTCTGAAAATTGGTAAACTTATAGATTTCGAGGTGCTTTTTACGAAAATCAACTTTGCCACCTCAAATTTGAACGGCAAGTTGCCGCCATATTGAAAAAATGGCGTCAAAAAATAGCTTTTTCAAAATATCTCTTTTCTGGCTTATTCTACGATAAAAGTATCTATGTATGAATTAAACTAGATAAAATTTCCTACAATTCTTTAGAAAACCGTTTTTTTTGTAAAATTGATAGTTTGAGAGTACGGCCGCCTCAAAGTCTTTGCTGCTCTCGCCGTAGTATCAAATTTCTCCATATATGACAGCACTTCGAACTTGACCACAGTCTCTCTAATAATTAATATTTTCAATGTTAAATTAAGCGAATAAGATCTAGAATTAAAATAATTCGAATATTTTTCGTTTTTTTTGCTGATTTTTTAGCACTTCAAGCTACTTACTTATGGCTACTTTGCCATTGAAGTGTTAAAAAATCAGCAAAAAAAACGAAAAATATTTGAATTATTTTATTTCTAGATCTTATTCGCTTAATTTAACAATAAAAATATTTATTTATTAGAGAGAATTTGGTCAAGTTCAAAGTGCTGTCTTATATGGAGAGATTTGATACTGCGGCGAGAGCAGCAAAGACTTTGAGGCGGCCGTACTCTCAAACTATCAATTTTACAAAAAACGGTTTTCTAAAGAATTGTAGGAAATTTTATCTAGTTTAATTCATACATAGATACTTTTATCGTAGAATAAGCCAGAAAAGAGATATTTTGAAAAAGCTATTTTTTGACGCCATTTTTTCAATATGGCGGCAACTTGCCGTTCAAATTTGAGGTGGCAAAGTTGATTTTCGTAAAGAGCACCTCGAAGTCTATAAGATTACCAATTTTCAGAATTCCCGGAGTACTGTACCGGCAACAGCCTTTTTTTGCACCAAATGACTGGACTACTTCGGGAAGTTAAAAATATGTTGAATACTTACTTTATTCTGATTGTTACATAAAAATTTAATAAACAAAATGTTACATAGAATCACAATAAACAGATATTATATTTGATTCACAAATATTAAATTATTAATATAAATATCTATTAAGATTTACATTAGTATTCCGTTTATTTTTTGCTTCAAGTGAAAACCCATTCTATTACTATTATATTAGGAATTATAAATTGGTATAATTTTATATTATAAATAGTGACTTTATGTAAAGATTATTCACAAATTTGTATCATTTTTGGGAGGTTTTTCAGGAATTTCAGTTATTTCTTTGCTACTAAATACCAAGTTACTTAATACCTTTGCCTAATGAGAAAATGTATTTATAACAAAATGACAATTCGGCGTTTCATGACTTTAACTACAAGTTTTCTTTCTAACTTTACTCATACTTCATTTTTTACCAAAATATGGTCAAGATCTTCTAAGAAAAAGTGGGTAAAAAATAGAGTGCATTTTTGCAAATTCAAAAGGCTCGGCCGATCATCTTGCAAAACTAATGCGAGTACTTATCCAGTTTCAGCAAACATTTCCTTTGAAAAGTAAAAACTCAAATAAAAGAAAATTTATTGAGAAATAATAATGTTAGTTTAAAATAAAGTAATTAACTAATAAATATATTACAGATAAATATATTAATGAGAGAGCTTATTGAGTTTCACCAAATTTCCATTCGGAAAGTCAAAAACTGAATGAAAATAAATTTTCTGAGAAATATCAAAGTGGTTTTAAAATTAAATGTTTGACTAATAAAAATGTTCCTCTTCTAAAGAAACGGCGCAACCGATCACCTTTCAAAACTATTTCAAGGTATTTCTGAAAATTTCAAGAAATTTCTGCAAATTTTCCTTCGGACAGTTAAATATCAAATAAAATAAAATTTGTTTAAAATAATAAAATTATTTAAAATTAAATCATTGACTAATAAAAATAATACAACATCACAGTTTACAGTCCACGATTCTTACCTCAAGTTTTCTTTCTAATTTTACTTATACCTCACTTTTAAAGAAATATTTTGAAGGTGTTTCATCAAAACGTTGCAAGAAATTGCACTTTTTTGCTAATAGCTTATAATAACAAAAAAAATATGGTTCGGCCAATTATCTTCGAAAAATAATGCGAGATCTTATCAATTTTCACCAATTTCTTTATTGGGATTGGTTGGGCTGGCTACCATCAGTAATTAATATAAAAAGCGGACTGTAAATAAATAATTGGTATCTGACGATAACCTTTCCAATTTTGAATATTACTGAATAAAAACACTGTGATTGGTATAAATCTATATTAATATCTTCAAACTTTTACAAATACAGCGGTGAATGAATATATACTTGTCGACTGTTCCGCTGCATTCTCTAGACCAGGGGTCGGCAACCTGATTGCTGTTAAGGGCGCAAAACTAAATCTGAAAATTACCGAGGGCGCATCGGTATGAAAAAAAAAAGATTTTTCATACCTTTATTCTCTTAGTTGCTAAGACTTAATATAATATAATATATACATTACGAACATTCAGTACATCGATAAAAGAAGAGCATGATTTATAATACCTAATTATATACACATAATTTAGTGTGAAACTGTGTGTCCGTATTTTCAGCTATTTTTTATAATTGGAATATATTAAAGTTCCCTGTCCGCAAACAGTTATCTAAATGTGTGTCATTTAACTCTGCTCGGTATTTTAATTTCAAATATTTTCATATTTGAAAACAAGACTCGCAATTGTATGTTGTTGCACAATTGAGTAAATTTTTTAGCGCACATTTCCTTAAAATAGAATACGTATTTTCATTGACTTCCAAACATTTTATCATTACTTCATGTGCTTTTAAAATAATATCATTTTGTAAGTTTATTATTTCTAACTCCACGTCTTCGATATTACTAATTTCGAAATACACTGAACACTTTTCAGAAGATCATCTTCGGCAACTTTGAATGGGTTTATAAAAAATGCTAGAACTGGTTCTAGTGCTGCGAAATCTTGAACAAAACTCTTCTGCAATTTGACTATAACTTCTAAATATGATGTAGTAGTAAAATTTTCTATATATATTTTTAGACTTACAACAATATGCCTTATATTTGGAAAATATGAAATTCATTTATGCTAAGGTTATACATTTACATTAACCGAGGGCGCATCTAAAGTTGATCGGGGGCGCCATGGCGCCCGCGGGCGCCGCGTTGCCGACCTCTGCTCTAGACTAACTTAATATTACTGGGTACAATGTTCATACAGGAAGTATTTAGGTATAAAAATGAACCCTTGTGCGAAGGACACAGGCCAGAGGCTGCGTAATTCTAAGAATTGTAACACAATACCCGGTGCCAAGGCACTCTGCACTGAAAATGTTAAGCCGTCAGAATATATTCTGACCAGGGATGTTAAAAGCAAATTGTTGTTATTAGTATTATTTTATTTACATATAAATTATAATTTGTCTATAGATAGTGCAGTAAACGGAGAGGAAAAATGGTTATAACCTCTGAATTTTTTACTGTGCTCCGAATTTCATGAAATTTTGGAATTAGGTTCATCTTACCCTCAAATTCAAAAGTGAAAACAATTCGGGTTGCGCCATCACCCCCCGGGGGGATGACACCCCTTCTCAATCGTGTAATTACATTTTTTCAAAATAACGTCGTAAATCGATAGAAGAACTAAGTATAAGAAAAAAATGTCTTTTATAGTTTTTCAAAAAAACTAATACTTTTCAAGTTACTGGCCACTAAAGATTCATATATTTTTGGCGTTTTTCTTTTATAGTGCTCAACATAAGCTTTAAAATGAGTGCTGTTGCAAGTTTTTTGCGTGTGAAATGAGTGAGCTATCATGCAAATAAGAAGGCATATACGAAGTTTTTTTCTTTTAAATCATATGGTTTAATGAGCGCCATTTCCACCAGAATGAAAGTAATTCACATTCCATCTAGAATTCACTTCATTATAGACATCTTGATGGATTCTAGCAGACTCACTACTTTAGTACAAACTATTTTTAGAAAACTCACGATTTTATAAAAACTTTTTTTTCTTATTTTTTTTTAAAATCGAAATTATTTTCATTATATCTCAAAAAGAAGAAAAGATACGTGTAAAAGCATATAGATAAAAATCAAAGGGATCTTTCTGGCTTATTATTGTTTTCTATTATTTTTCTTTCACACAAAAATTGACAGAGTTATGAATGTTTAAAAACTGCGCGGCCGCGCAAATTGAAAAAAAAAGTTTTTATAAAATCGTGAGTTTTCTGAAAATAGTTTGTACTAAAGTAGTGAATCTGCTGGAATCCATCAAGATGTCTATAGTGAAGTGAATTCTAGATGCAATGTGAATTACTTTTTTTCTGGTGGAAATGGCGCTCATTAAACTATATGATTTAGAAGAAATAAACTTCGTATATGCTTCTTATTTGCATGATAGCTCATCCATTTTACATGTAAAAAACTTGTAACAGCACTCATTTTAAAACTTATGTTGAGCACTATAAAACCCAATTTCACCGAAATACATAAAATGTAAAACCTGGACACTAGATGGCTTTAAATACAACAATTAAATCTTGAACGAAATAAAAAACGACTTTGCTCTTTCAAATCTTGCATAATATTTTTCCTAGAACACTTTATGTAATACCGATTTATTAAGAGTTTTATTTACATTATTTTGTTCATTACATAATTTTCGTTAAAATGTATATTTTAGGAGATATTTGCAAAAAAAACGAAGAAAAACGCCAAAAATATATGAATCTTTAGTGGCCAGTAACTTGAAAAGTATTAGTTTTTCTGAAAAACTGTAAAAAAACATTTTTTTCTTATAATTAGTTCTTCTATCGATTTCCGACGTTATTTTGAAAAAATGTAATTACACA
The DNA here is from genome assembly GCF_003426905.1 of Ctenocephalides felis. Lineage (NCBI taxonomy): Eukaryota > Metazoa > Arthropoda > Insecta > Siphonaptera > Pulicidae > Ctenocephalides > Ctenocephalides felis. The sequence goes on from NW_020539076.1 coordinate 9,848, forward strand.
ATTGAGAAGGGGTGTCACCCCCCCGGGGGGTGATGGCGCAACCCGAATTGTTTTCACTTTTGAATTTGAGGGTAAGACGAACCTAATTCCAAAATTTCATGAAATTCGGACCACAGTAAAAAAATTCAGACCTAAAATGCTCCGTTTACTGCACTAAGATAGTCATGGAGTAATTTGATTTATATTTAACAGTGTTTTTTTTACCTTAGTTTATATTTTATTTGTTATCTACACATCTAATTTTTGTTTTGCTATTATGGTTTTGCTATAAAAAAAAGTACTGAGAAATATTAAAAATAATTTTAATGAAAAGATTGACTTATAAAAAGTTAAATAATATTTTAAAAAATGTATTAAAAAAAATTAAAATGTAATAAATCCGGCAGAAATGCTAAGGGTATACTTTATTTTTAGTTTTAATTTGTAGTTCAATTAGAAATATTTTCCCAAAAATTATCAAATCATATCAAATTTATTAAAATATATAATATCTTTATTATTTTAATATTGTTTGATATCAGCTGCACGAGATCTTACAATCCATATCAGAACTATTTTTTTTATATACATTACAATTTGTTTTTGGGAAGACATTGAGTTTATTTTTTGTTAAATTAACAAAATATAAACTCAATGATTAATTCTCAATCTTTCAACTAATTTTAGAAGAAAACCCAACTTTTTGTCTTGCAGTTGTGTTAAAATTATCAATTTTTTTTTAACTAATTCAGACTAATTTATTCAAAGCTTTGACAGAGTGAGTATATAATTATTAAAATAATAGTCATAAGGGTTCTTAATTTATTAAAAATGTTGAAAGTATGAATATATATATATATATATATATATATATATATATATATAGTCTTTTAGTATTAGTATTATATTCACACAATTGAGAAAATCCAAGGCACATATTTTTTGGAAAGTACAAATTACAGCAAAGATAATATACAGTTAAATATTTTATGATTTTATCATATCCTATTTGAATTATATATAATTTGGAAAAAAAAAATTCTAAAAATTGGTATATAGTACACAATATAATCACTACGGACAATAATTCTTCGAAAATATGGATTAGATCAAAATGAAATCTTAAATATTTTATGATTTTGTTCTTTAGGGAATAGAATTTTTATTGAAAAGTGCCGTTATAAATCAGGCATATATAATTTAGTACGCAAAATCCTTATGTCTGCAAAATAATAAATATTGAAGTGCAAATAGTGAAGGAGTAAATGTATATTTTTAGAATTCTATATTTATATTATGAGATATTATAGAATTTTCAATGTTATATATTAAGATTACTTGAGTGATATAAATATAATATAATTGAATGATGAATATGAATGTATTATATCACAAACTTTTACTAGGTAAAAATATTCGACAAAGATATTTTTTATTTAGTATATTATAAAACCGAAAATTGCGAATTAATTATAAAATCACCTATATTGTTCAGTTGCACCTATGTTAAATGTTTTGAATTAATCGACATGATATAATTTTTAAAATAAATCAGTATTTATTGAAAATTAATTCTGAGTACAATTTGTGTTTTTTATTTACAAAATATATATATTATTATTGTTATATAAATTATACAAACTTATTAATTATATGATATAATTGGATTCAGGGCTGGTGATTTGTTTCTTGCTATCTATCTTATGTATATTGATATTACATTTTTTATATTGATATTTGATTAGTTAAAAAACATTAAGTATTCTGAATTTTGAAAAATATTGTAATCCTAAAAGATTTTTTATAAAACTTTCGAAAATGCAGTAAAGGATGTTGCATATCGGTATGTATAAAATTTATTTGTAATATTATAAAATTTGTTTGTGATTATATTATAAATACAAAATATCAGTGGAAATATTTTTTTTTGTAATACCTGCGATTTTACCTGTCCAAAGGCTTATTCTCAGGGTTTAACGATTACCAAGTTGAAATTTGGTCACAAAAGATCTGAACGCATTGGAACCTAATTAACCGTTATTAACAGTTAATATTAAATCGCACGAAACTTTATACCTAATGTTGTAGTTTCCATAGAAATAATGCCATATGTTTTATAATTATATATTTAAAACTATAAATTTTTGCACAAATAGTAAATTTTATAATTCATTCGATAGATAAGATATAACAATATTCCAATATATATTTTTTTGAACTCTGTTTTATTTACCAATCAAAATACATAAAGATTCCTATGAGCTAAACAGTCCATAATAATGATTGTAATATAAAACTAAAATATTTTCTCATAATCAAATTAAGGCGTAAATTTAGTACTCAACAAGAATAAATGTTGACCTACCATAAAGTGCCGATTTTCTTACCAAAAAAGCTAATATTGTTTCATTAATAAATAATAAAAATGAATTGGAAACTTAACTTTGCCAAAATTTAATTTAACATTCGAATAAGTACTAAAAAATTATAAACTAAATTTAATGTCCACTTTTTTGCGATTTATTAAAAACGTCTTCAAAATTTTAAAAGCTTTACACATATGTTCTATAATTTTTATATATTCAAAAATTATTTTAGGTCAAAAATCGAAAACTATTACCTACCTATAACAAAATATACTTAATTAAAACATAAGTTAGGTAGTGTATAATTTAATATTGTTTTATTAATTTTTGAAATCATAAAAAAAGATCAATTTGTTGGGTGTGATTTTCCTCATAATTTTTTAGGATCTTTTTTTGTTTTGAAGGTTTCTGAACATTTTGACATACATCAGAAAAATGGATGTCTGTGTATGTGTATGTATGTACAGATACAATTTTTGTTCACGTTTTTTTCGGATCATCCGATTTGAATGGTCCAAAAAATATTCGATTCCTATTCATAGGGAGATATGCTGATTAGTTTTTGGCAAAGGCAGGTCCGGTCATTTCAGAGTTACGAAGCAAAGAGTGCTGAAAATAAAAATCGCGTTTTTGAGAGAACGTAGCATCCGCTTTGAATGATCCAAAAAACATTTAATTTGTAATGATAAAGAAAAGTGGTGATTAGTTTTTGGCAAAGGCAGGTCCTGCCGTTTTGAAGATGCCGAGCTAAATGGGCAAAAATTGGCAGGTTTTGAAGGAACTAAGCATCCGATTTGAATGATTCAAAAAACTTTCTGCTTGTGTTAACGAAATGGTGGCTTTTGGAAGAAAAAAATCTTTTTAATATCGAAAATATGTAATTCAAATTTATTTTTTTTCTAGCTAAAGTTCTAAAGCTCACTTATATCCTTTACATAAATAATTTTAATTTTGCAATTCAGTTTATATAATTCTTATAAATATTAGACAAGATTCTTCATTTCAAATTTGATTAAGTTTTGTTTATTTACTTTTCCGTAAACATATATAAGTTACAGTATTTTTAATAATCCAATTTAAAACTCTCGAGTATTTCAATACGGTACGAGTAGTTCCAGCAATTTGCCTTAAGACACGATGCCATTCAGGACTAGTTTTATTTTTATTCATGTAATACTTATAAAAATGGGACATTTATTCAAAAATGATTCTAAAATCTCTACTATATTACCAATTTGCCATCAATTTGCTGATTAGCTCTTGTTTCAACCTGAATTATTGTTCACTTTACTTAATTAAATTTGATTGCAAATCATAAACTCAATTAATTCCACTTGTAAAAAATAATGAGAAAAATGTAGGTAACAATATATATTTATAAATAAAAAGAAAATGAGTAATGGTTAATACGAACAATGGAATGCACTATTTATGCACGTTATAAAAATTGTTAACAAATTCCGCATCCTGTTGAGTAATAATGGGAGTATATAAGAAGAAACTAATTGTAGAAATTTTAAATATAATTCAAGCTTTTAAATGCAAATTTGGTATTTGTTGTTAATTTTTTATTCGATTTAGAGAGTAATTTGGGCTGAGATAAAATGTAAGAGCCGTAGAGTTTTTTTTATACTGATACTTGTATGTAAACATCCTTACATCTTCAACCAGTCTACGAAGAACACACTATCCATTTTTAATTTTTTCAAATCAGTATTTTGTGAAAATATTGTGTAATTTCAAGTTATTGTTTATAATACATAGTGTAGTGCATTACCATATCCTAATACCATGGATTATTAAAATTTTCCAATTTAACACTAAGATCTACTAATTTTTCCACTGAATGAAGGCTAGGATTATAGCCGAAACGTATGGATTTAAAATAAATTTTTGAAAGAAATTCATGTTTTTTATTGATGTTATGCCCGATTATTAGACTTTGTTAATACATATGTCAACATCAAATTCAGAATCATACAAAATATATATATATATATATATATATATATATATATATATATATATATCTTATATATAAAATTCTTCTGTAACAATGTAAGTTTCATTAATACTCCTAAACTATAATTCGGATTTTCATGAATCTTCCTGAAGTTTGTTCGGGAAATTTTCTAGAATGTTTTGATTCACAGAAATATAGTTAGATTGTAGAAATAAATGGAAAAAATACAAAAAACCGCTTATCATTGTTTGACCTTTAAAATATTTAAGGCATGGTTTGACATTAAAAACAAATGACAACTATCATTTGCCAAACATTTCTATTCACTTATAGGCTAAGGCAATATTAAAATATAATAAATTCATGATTATAAATAAGGAAAATGTAATGTCTACATTATTATTGCCGAAAAGCAGCTGAGATGTGCCAAAAATTAAATTAATATAAGATGCAAACAATATAACATGCGTTTGACAGTCTGCGCATGCGTCTGACGCGCACGGCGAATCGTGTTCTCAACTGCGCGTTGTTTGCTTTTGCTTGCAAAAATTTTGTTTGCGCACTTTGCGAACAGATTCGCCGTACGAATTCGTGCAAAGGAAACGAGCCATAAGTGATTGCGCTCAAAAATATTCAATTTGCAGTTGTTTTGCCTTACTATACTAAGTCACAATACAAAAAAAAATTATTTAGAAGTTTCATTGAGTCAAAAATTCATATGTTTGTCATTGGGTACGGAATATTTACTCAATGGAGCGCTTTCGGTCTGAACTTTTTTTTACTGTTTTCCATTTCGTTTGGAATTTTGGAACTAGGTTTATCTTACTCTTCAGAAGTGAAAACAATTTAGACTCCTTTACCACTTCTCGGGTGGATGTCATTTCTTTTCAGTGGTGTAATTTTACTTTTTTCAAAATAACGTTGGGTATCGATAAAAGAACTAACTATAAGAGAAAAATGTTTAATAATGTTTTTCAAAAAAGCAAATACTTTTCAAGTTACTGGCTACTGAAAATTTGTTTCTTTTTCGCGTTTTTCATCGTTTTTTGCTAATATCTTCAAAAATATACATTTTAACGAAAATCATGTAATGAACAAAATTATATCAATAAACATTTTAATAAATCGCTATTTCACAGTGTTCTAGGAACAATATTAAGTTAATTATGAAAATGGGTTTTTATAGTTCTCATAATATGCTTCAAAAGAAGTACTTCTGCGTGTAAATTGAGTGAGCTATCATGCAATTAAAAGACGCATACAATGTTTTTTTTTCGTTTAAATCAAATAGTTTATGAGTGCCATTACCACCAAAATTAAAAATAATCGTTTTCCATCTAGAATTAACTGAAAGAATACGTATAAAAGTATATATATATATATGAAAATTCAAGATATTTTTCAGACTAATTATTGGTTTTTATCATTTTTTTGTTACACAAATATTGATAGAGTTCTAATTGTTTAAAGAGTGCGCGGCTGTCCAACCGGAGTGTCTTCCGAGCCCTTTAACCCTTCGCCGTTTCAAAATAAGAGAAGTTACGGTAAAATTTATGATAAAGAAAGTTGTAGCTCATTTAATCACCTTTAAAATAGTATATTACAAGTTATGATAAAATCAGAAACAAAAGAGTTATAATCCAATTAATACGGGGGGTGGTGACGAATTTGCAAATTGTTTTCACTTCTGAACTTTAGATTAAGATTAGCTGGGCATACGCTTTTTTCCTCTTCATTTACTGCAATAATTTTGTTGATAGTAGGTTGAATAGAGTACATGTGAACAAAATTTGACAAATTAATTCACTTCAAATATAAACGTAAGTAATAATGTATATTGAATTATTAGTGTGAAAAATGCAATTTAGATATTAATATACTAAAAGCCAGTTAAAATATGGTACGAAATTATAAAAATTGTAGGCAACATTATTGAAGCAGAAAGGGTTGAAAAATCCAAGGTGATATTGTACCTTGACCGCACGCTATATATTAAATCTTTCTGAATTTGTTATGCTTTTTGAAAGATTTCAATTTTCAACACGTGTATCTATGCTATTACAATAAATACATGGTGATAAATGTGGAAAATAATGTTTTAGCCGTGAATAAACAAAAAATCATTCATTTAAACATCCACATCTACAGGTATATCTGAAAATATTGTATAACCGTTAAATTCAATAAAATAAATTGAGCTATTGGAAATAAATTTGTTCTATAAATCGCAGTGTATAATTTTTAATATATAATTTTATTGAATATATTTTAATATTTGTTAAATGGATAATTAAAGTGTTAACTGGGGGAATTGAGATGGGGGAATTCATTTTATTTGAAACAGTACTACATTTAACATCACTCATATATTGGTGTAAATAGTAACTCGAAAAATAATAATGATTATTTTTAACTGAACGGTATAAATATTAGTATAGGATATTAAAAAACGTAGAGGTGAGTACAGGACAACGTCTGTCGGGTCATCTAGTATATATATATATATATATATATATATATATATATATATATATATACATACAGAATACTCTAGGATATAATAACATGTAACTTAATTACGGTACATGCTTTTTTAATTTTTAACTTTTATAATTGAGTTTGTAATGACTACTCCTTCGTTTTACACTTACAAACTGTTTTCGCGAGAAAATCCGAGTTGATGGTATTACATTTTCTCTAGTCTCAACTAAAGATGCTGCAGAATAGTTGATATTCTCAACGTTACAAAAGATACCTGTGGAGGAGGTACTCATTTTGTTCACGGGCACTCACACCAAGTCAAAAATGGAAAAAATGACAATGTAAGTAATTTAAATCCAATTCTTTATTGTTCAGGATCTGTACAAATTTCTATTTTTTACTATGATAGATTTAATACTGAAAATCCGAGGCCAGAGAGTCTCGGGGACATCGCCTTGACCACTACATATTTGGGGCATGTAGTGGCATTATGTGCCATTGTAAATGACGAAGGTATAAATATAAATATAATTGTCTCAACATCGAACAAAAAATTCTAAATCTTATATATAAGTATATATAAGGAACTTATATACAAATTTAAGCAATTTTTGATTATGATTTTTCTTATGGCAGATTGCGAGCTCCAGGTAGTTGGAGAAGTTTTAAATAAAATTCAAGTAGATATTAAAGCAGAGTGGATGACGGTGGCTTTGCTGCCGTTTGATATGCCGTATGATAGTAATATATTTATTGAGTTATTTAACAATTTACTCAAAAATACTGAGGGCGTTAGCCTTAAAATTTATCTTGATATTGTAATGTAGCATTTATATAATATTATATAAATACATTCGTAAATATACTTAGCTATAAGTTGTTATAATATTATCACTTTAGTCCCAGGACGATGCCGCAAGTTGGAGCGGCTCAGTCCGCGGAAAACGGAGCGGTAAAACACAGCGCGGCAGGAAGCCACCGCCAAGTAATTTCCTCCCTTCTGCAGGCAGCAGCAGCTTTCATGGCAACGGAGGCCGCCGCGGTAGTCGTGCTCGAGAAATAAGCTAATCTCAACAAAATCAGAATGCCACAGCTATGCAAGCATTCGTGCGGTAATTCAAGGTTGCAATAATACAAATTTGATTGATTTTATTAATAAGTGCTATATGTTTTTAAATGCTAATAGTTCTAAACTTTTTACAGAAAACATAACATTACATTTATGTTGCAGTCATTTCACAAAGAGACTGTCATATCATGCAAAAAAATTTGCAAATGGTAATCAGGAAATAATATCTGTAGCTGTAAGCTCAATTATTTTTCTTTTAGGTGAAAGATGTAGAGATTTAAACCATGCTCGAAAAATGTTCACTCATTTTATGTGGATTTTGGGTAGCAAGTATTATAATGTACAAATAGATTTAGCGATCAAGGAAATAAATCTATTTGAAAATAATGACTCAGATTCAAATAAGACAATCTTGACTGATACTGATGTTTCAGAAATAAATGATCGTGAACCATGTCGAGATCTTTTACGAAATAGTCTATTTTATAAAGATTTCCTTCATATTAAATGCGAAGCCGAAAAGATTATGCCGAAAGAAGGATTTACTAATTGTTTTTGCTTTAAATTATGTAATGGACAAGTATATTCCAATTATACCTTTGTGGTCAGTTCTAATGCTAGATAATGACAGAAAACATTTGTATTCAAATGCTGCCGTCGAATTATTTTTCAATATATTAAAGAATAATATCTGGCATGGTAATAAATATATGAAACCGTCACATTTCATAGATACAATTAAACATTTATTGACACTTTACAATAATAATTTAATAAATAAATGCCCTGTAACACAGAAAATTAATCCTGAGAAAAGCAACAAAAGTGATATTAGAAAAAGAAGAAGAAATGCAAGTGAGGAGAAGTTAAGCATGGAAAACAATATTAAAAAAATGAAAAAGCAACACAGTAGATAAAGTAACTTGTAACATTACCAATTATCGATAGTAGTATTAATCATCTAATAATATCTGATAAACTTGTAAATAACCTCATGAATCCATAATCATATAAATTACAATTTTCGCATACTACGATTGCAATATATTTCGAGTAATGCTTACGTACATACAAAACATACAAAATACACCTAGATGAAGACGTGACGTGTCCAGATAGAGATAGAACCAGTACGCAGAGAAGGACGCGTCATGCGAGAAAAGGTACGCAACACAGACTTCAAGACAAACTTCTTTTACCCTACGCGCTAGAATCGAAGATGCAACACAACACAAGAT
>NW_020539077.1:0-25206 GCF_003426905.1 Ctenocephalides felis
TTAGCTCTCTGAACCGAAATATCAGGAGAGAGAAACATCTATATCTTGTTTATCTATGGCCTATAATATAGGCTAATATTATTATATTGTCTGGCTAGGGTTAAGTGCCCTTTTGACGTTCAGAGAGGAATGAGCCTCGTGATAGATGTCGGATAAGATATTATTGGCTCTCGGTAGGAAATCAAAACTGAACACACATAATTAAATTACCTATTTATAGAAAGCCATACTTCAGTTACGGGATCCATCCCGCTGACATAGCTTATATCTAGCCACAAGATCCTCCTTGCTGATAAAGCATATTTTTAACTATATAAGTAGCAAGATCTCTACATTCGAGGAGGATAATCTTTGCCAGTATTTACACCAGTCCAGTTATATAATTATAATTCATTATATCATTATATTGTAAAATTCAGTTATTTTATATATTTTATTGTAATTTTAAGAAATAAAGTTTTTTTTTATTTTATTCTCGAATAACGAGTATAAAATTGGCGCAGTCGGTAGGATCAATTCAGGATCATCTATCGCAGATATCCGTTGATCTCAATCATTTAGAATTCGGAACCAATAATTAGTAAAAGTGATAGAAAAATCAATAGGATTGAATTCGGGAAGGCCTATCGCAGGATTTCCAATCAATTCAAAGGTGATTGTAATAGTGTGCAAAAGTGCAAGTGAAAAAAAAATATATTGTGTGAAAAAGTGCGAAGAGGAAATTCGCCGAAACATCTGGAACTGGTGAGTGGAAAATTGTAATTGATAGTAAAATTGCCATCCTCCCTTATCCTCCAATCGCTGGAAATAAGAAAGCAATTTTTACAGTTTAAATTTTCTTAATTAATTAATTGATTAAAAATATATATACAAGTTTATCTTATTTTTGCATTCCATTGAAAACAATTCCACGTACGCGAATTAGTTTATGGAAATTGGTATTGATTTTATAGAGAACTTAGCAAACTCATTAGCAAATATGTCCCTTCAAAACATCCCCAAATTTGATCATATATTGATCGACACTATTCCAAATTTGGCGGTAACCCCGCAGAACTAAATTCATTTATTTCAAGAGTTAGGGAAATCAAGAATAGATATCATGATATAGTAGTAATCCGACATGTATACAGAACGAAATTATTAGGAGTGCAGTTTTTTCGAAACTATATGACAATGCTAAATATGCTATAGAAATTGCCAATGCTAGAGAAATAGATGATATAGTTAGGGTACTATATCAAAATTTTCAGACCGTAGAGATGATAATCTTTAACTTTTGATCTCCATCATATGAGACAATTACCAAATGAAACCGTTTATCAGTTCTATGAAAGATTTCAAAATTGATTACAATTTATAATAATTATATATACTTACACCTTACAAACAAAGAAATCATCCTAGATAGATGCAACAACTTGCAAAAAAGTCCCTTGGCCGTATTCATAGCACACGTTAAACAGCCATACAGTTCACTTCTCAGAAATCGTAACGTTTCGTCATTAGAAGAAGCTTTAAGGATTATAGAAAAGGACGACTATGTTAGTAGTGTTAGAGATGACTCAGACCACTTTAGATACAATAGTAAAAGAAATAGTAAACCACAAAGTTATCAGAAAAACGGCTCCAATTTTGCACTTCCTAGAAACTCAAATATGGCAATTCCAAATTATAAGAGACAACATCATTTCCAACCACATTTTTATAATCCACAAATGTCCCAACCAAATAATTTCCAAACAAATAACTTCCAACCAAATAGCTTCCAATCAAATAACTTTCAGGCAAACCAAATGACTCAACAACCATTTAGACCTAACCAACAAAATTTCCCATTTCCAAATCAAACAAACAATACAACAAAAGGTTCTGACTGGACACCTATGAGTGGTGTATCAACTATTAATTCTGCAAATAACAAACAACGACATAACAGACTCTACAATTTAGAAAACATCGATTCAGAACAAGATTCATACTCTGACGAACCACATGTGGATTTTCAAACGGACGAACAACGACAAAATCAAACATAGTTGAATTTCACAGTTTCCAAAATTATTCTCTTCCTTATATTCAAATAAGTAATCCAGACCTAAAAATTTTAATTGATTCAGGCTCAACGAAATCATTTATTTGCCCAGAGATTGCTAATAGATATTTCAAAAGTTTCATTTATTCTGACTCCTGTACAATAAAAACAGCTCTATCAACCCACACAGAAAATTTTGCATGCAACATCCCAAGCTTCAATGAATTCCAAAATAATGAAAATCTTTCATTCCATCTGTTCAAATTTCACGAAACTTTCGATGGATTGTTAGGAATTGATAATCTAAAAAAATTGAAGGCGCTCATTGACTTAAATAATGAATTGTTAGTATTGCCTAATACTAATTTAAATTTACATTATTTGAGAAGTCCAGAAAAAATTCTTTTTAATCAAAAAATCCCAGAGAGATGTATAAAAAAATGCAAAATTCCCGTTAATGTTAAAGAAGGCGAAATTTTAATCACAGAGCAAAATTTTCCAAATTGTTTCATTCCCGATACTGTAACTTTGGCAAAAAACAATGAAGCTATAGTCGAAATTCATAATCTTTCAGAAAACGAAGTTAACCTAACACTGACTAAACCTTTAAACGCAGAACTGACCAATGAAATTGAATTCTACAACTTTTGTACAGACCAAATTGATTCGAAAATAGATTTTTCAGACATCGAAAATTTAATACGGACAGACCATATGAATTCCGAAGAAAAACAGGCTATTTTAAAAATTTGCAAAAAATACAAAGACACTTTTCACAAACCTAACGACAAACTTACGTTTACAAACCAAGTCAAACATACAATACGTACAACAGACGAAATTCCTGTTTATACCAAATCTTATAGATATCCAATAGTTCACAGAGAAGAAGTCCGACGCCAAATTGACGAAATGCTTAACCAACAAATAATTAGACATAGCAATTCACCCTGGTCCTCTCCCATTTGGATTGTTCCCAAAAAATTAGACGCCTCCGGAAAACGCAAATGGAGAATAGTCGTTGATTACCGCAAAATTAATGATAAAACAATAGATGACAAATACCCTCTCCCAAATATTTCAGACGTCTTAGACAAACTAGGCAGATGTTATTATTTTTCAACAATCGATCTAGCATCAGGTTTTCACCAAATTGAAATGCACGAAAAGGACATTGAAAAAACAGCTTTCAGTACAGATGACGGACATTACGAATTTTTACGCATGCCTTTCGGTTTAAAGAACTCCCCAGCCACATTTCAACGCGTAATAAATAACATTCTTAGAGATTACATTGGAAAGATTTGTTTAGTTTATCTTGATGACATAATAATTTATTCAGTTTCACTTAATGAACATATAGATAGTTTAACTAAAATTTTCCAAAGACTTCGGGGAACCAACTTCAAAATTCAACCAGACAAATCCGAATTTCTCAAGAAAGAAACAGCATTTTTAGGCCATATTATTACACCAGACGGAAATAAACCCAATCCTGACAAAATTCAAGCCATTAAAAATTTTCCCATACCTAAGACTCCAAAACAAATAAAAGGCTTCCTTGGACTATTAGGCTATTACAGACGATTTATAAAAGACTTTGCTAAATTAACCAAACCGCTTACTAAATGTTTGAAAAAAGATGTAAAAATTGATTTGAATCCTGAATACATTCAATGTTTCGAAACTTGTAAAAATTTGTTAATTAATGATCCTATCTTACAATATCCTGATTTTTCCAAACCTTTTATCTTAACAACTGACGCTAGCCAATTTGCTATTGGTGCTGTTTTATCACAAGGTGAAATAGGAAAAGACAAACCGATCGCATATGCTTCAAGAACATTAAATGATGCCGAAATAAATTGAAATTATAGTACCGTAGAAAGAGAACTTCTAGCTATAGTTTGGGCCGTCAGACGCTTCAGACCTTATTTATATGGAACTAAATTTAAAATTATTACCGATCATAAACCTTTATCTTGGTTATTTTCACTGAAAAATGCAAACACTAGATTAGTTAGATGGAGGTTGCAACTAGAAGAATTCGATTATGAAATTTGTTATAAAAAGGGTTCCTTAAATACTAATGCAGATGCACTTTCCCGTATTAAATTAGATAATGATAACGACGAATTAAATTTTAATGAAATTATTGATTTTGACACTGATATGCAGTCCTTTATAGCACAAGCCGAGATTTCTGAATTACCTGATGTAGATGAATTAGATTCAATTGTAAACGAAATACTTGCCGAACAAGTCCCAGATGATATTAATGTAGATGATAATAATACAGTCTACACGTCACACGAAAATCCTATTCTAGAAATCCCTATATCTTCAAAACCAATAAATTATTATGATAATCAAATTTTTATTAAAATTGTAGATACACTTTCAAGTAAACCAAAAACACAGAAAATATTTAATAAAAATAGATTAATAGTTGAAATAAATCGAAAAGAAATATCAAAAGAATTGATCAATATTTTTAAAGAATATACCACTAGTAATAAATCTTTTGCGTTGTATGTCAACGATAGCGAATATATTGCTGACATTACAAACATTTTAACTTCTACTTTCACTTATTCAGCATTTAAATTAGTTATATGTAATGATTTTAAAGAAGATATTATTGATGTAAATAAACAAAAATTAATAGTAAAAACAATTCACGAAGATTGTTCTAACCATCGAGGAATTAACGAGAACGAATCACGTATTAGACAAAAATATTATTGGCCAACAATTCGTAATGATATTACTACTTATATTAATAATTGTACATTATGTTCTACTGAAAAATACAACAGAAATCCACCCCCAAAACAAAAATTTTCTATTACCCCTACAGCTTCGAAACCATTTCAAATTTTACATTAGACATTCTTACAATTAGTAAACAAAAACTTGTCACAATCATTGATACATTTTCTAAATATGCGCAGGCATATCCTATTGCTTCTAATATAACGCAAAATATAATTAGAGTTCTAATGTTATTTATTTCTCATTTTGGTGTTCCTGATACTTTAATTATGGACAATGGTCCTGATCTAAAATCTTCAGCCTTACAAGAATACTTGAAAATGCATAAAATTAATATCCACTACATAACTCCTTTACATCCAAATTCAAATGGACCTATTGAACGATTTCATTCTACTATTCTAGAACATATACGTATTCTCAAACGTGAAAATAATAATCTTAGCATTCTTGACATTATCCCTTATGCTATTAACGGTTATAATAGTTTTATACATTCAGTGACAAAATTAAAACCATTTGACATTATTTCAGGTCATCTCTCTACGAGATCTCCTTTTGACATAGACATAGAAACAGAAATTCTTACAAATTATTTAGAAGACCACAAACAACGAACAAAGTTAATGTATGAGAAAATTTTTGAAAAGAATTATAGCAACAAAGACAAAACAATATCGAAACATAACAAAACAAGACATGATCCTTTGCAATACGACGAAAACACACGTGCATATTTAAAATCAAACCCGCGAGACAAAACCGCTTCACGTTACAAACAGATACAAGTACAGAAAGATCTAGGAAATACAATTCTTACTGACAAGAATATTAAGATACACAAACAAGAACTCAAACGTCCAAAAACTAATACTCAGCAAATCCCACGTGAACAAGATGTTGTTGTTTCAACTAATGATATTACACCTAGTACTAGCAGCAAACAGTGATCAAATTTTTCTTCAAGAACAACCGGAATTTTACCTTTTGAATTAGGAAATGCAAAGTTAATCGAAAAATATCATATTTTTATTCATTATGTTAATACAGATTTGATTAAACAACAGATTACTAATTTGGTTACCGATTTTGATACACTTTTATCTATTTTAAATAATAAACATAACGATTATTTGAGAAGATTAGATTCATACATTTCTTTGACGTATACTATGATTAATGTTATTAAAGATAAATATAATATTATTAGACCAGTTAGAAGAATTAAAAGAGGACTTATTAACGGACTAGGTAGCATAATTAAGGGAATTACAGGAAATTTAGATGCACAAGATGCCAAAAAGTATGATGACGCTATACGTATATTAGAAACTAACGATGAAATTTATGCAAAAACTTTGAATAAGCAAATGACTTTAAATAACAAATTAATTAAATATTTTAATGAAACAATTATTAATATTAGAGAAAATGATGTAATATTAAATAAGAAATTGAATGATATCAATGATTATCTAAAATTCGGTAGTTTTCGTCATAATGAATATTTTATAGCTAAAGATAGTTTAGAACAAATTAATTATAGTTTAGTTATTTTAACAAATATTTTAAACGATTTAGAAATATCATTAGATTTAGCTAAGATGAATTTAGTTCATAACTCAGTAATTAAATTAGATGATTTGAATTTTATGATTAATACTGTAAAGAATTTATACAATGTAGAATCATTACCATTTCCCATGGACGATAGTAATCTTCACAAATATTATAATTTACTTAATATTCAATATTATTACACAGACGAAAAAATTGTTTTTCTTATCAAATTTCCAATCACTTCACCTGAAACCTTTAAACACTATAAATTATACCCAATTCCAAATACAGAAAATAGAGTCATTATTCCACCAAAACCTTTCCTTACATTTGGCAACAATAACTATCAATTTGACGATACAAATTGCAAAGAAGTTTCAGAAAAATATTTTTGCAATATTAGACACATATTATCAAACAACGAAGAATGTATCATAAAATTACTAGAACTAGATAACATTCACATCAAAACATGCAATGAAATTAAAGTCAACATTACACACAATATTATAGAGAAAATAAATAATGCACACTATATTCTTTTACTAAGCACCCCATGTAGAAATTAATATGGTCTGAATCTACAAGCAATATAAAATCTACATTGGTCAAATTTGAAACCAATATCGGCTGGTCATAAAAATTGAACATTTTTAACTTCCCGAAGGAGAAGTTTATGTTTTCATCAAAAAACCCGATTCGCTAATTTTATGTTTTCTCGACGTTTCAAGCCATTCTGAATCGAATGAGACCAAATTTGGAAAAAGTATGTGTGTGTGTGTGTGTGTGTGTGTGTGTATGTGAACAGATTTTTTGTCGTAAATCGACGTTTTCTCGAAAACGGCTGGGTCGATTTCAAAAATTTAAAAGCCATTCGATGTATCTCGACGAGAACTATTGTTTGTCAGTTTTGTGCGACGATCGGCCAAGCCGTTTCTTTATAAATGGCAGAAAAGTGAAAAATTTTTCGTCTACGTTTTAGCCCGCAATTCTGAATCGATTTTGAAAATTCAAAAACCGTTCGAAAGATATTGGTTGGGAATCGTGCTGATTAGTTTTTGTAGAGATCGGCCGGGCCGTTTTCTTGTAATAAAGTTTTTAAAAAAAAAATTTCGACGATTTTTATGATTATTTTTTTGACGATAGATACCATAGTCTTCTAGATCATACTAAAATATTACGGCCCTACGACAACTGGTTCAGCTTTAAAAATTCGTCAAAGTTTGCAAAAATCAGTATGGTCTTTTTGGCATTTGTCAAAATTAGACTTTTGATCGACGTTTTCTCAAAAACGCCTAAACCGATTTAGAAATTTAAAAGCCATTTGATGTATTTCGGTGAGGACTATCGTTTGTCAGTTTTGTGCAACGATCTGCCAAGCCGTTTCTTTGCAATTTGAAAAAAACTTTTCGTCCACATTTAAGCTCATCCTACCGAACGATTTTAAAAATCAAAAACTGTTCGAAAGATATTAGTTGGGAATGATACTGATTAATTTTAGGTGAAAATCTACCGAGCCGTTTTCTTGTAATTAACTGTTGAAAAAAAGTGTTAAATTTTCGTCGACATTTAAGCTCATCCTACCGAACCGATTTTAAAATATCAAAAACTGTTCGAAAGATATTAGTTGGGAATGGTACTGATTAATTTTAGGTGAAAATCTACCGAGCCGTTTTCTTGTAATTAACTGTTGAAAAAAAGTGTTAAATTTTCGTCGACATTTAAGCTCATCCTACCGAACCGATTTTAAAATATCAAAAACTGTTCGAAAGATATTAGTTGGGAATGATACTGATTAATTTTAGGTGAAAATCTACCGAGCCGTTTTCTTGTAATTAACTGTTGAAAAAAAGTGTTAAATTTTTGTCGACATTTAAGCTCATCCTACCGAACCGATTTTAAAATATCAAAAACTGTTCGAAAGATATTAGTTGGGAATGATACTGATTAATTTTAGGTGAAAATCTACCGAGCCGTTTTCTTGTAATTAACTGTTGAAAAAAAGTGTTAAATTTTCGTCGACATTTAAGCTCATCCTACCGAACCGATTTTAAAATATCAAAAACTGTTCGAAAGATATTAGTTGGGAATGATACTGATTAATTTTAGGTGAAAATCTACCGAGCCGTTTTCTTGTAATTAACTGTTGAAAAAAAGTGTTAAATTTTCGTCGACATTTAAGCTCATCCTACCGAACCGATTTTAAAATATCGAAAACTGTTCGAAAGATATTAGTTGGGAATGATACTGATTAATTTTAGGTGAAAATCCACCGAGCCGTTTTCTTGTAATTAACTGTTGAAAAAAAGTGTTAAATTTTCGTCGACATTTAAGCTCATCCTACCGAACCGATTTTAAAATATCAAAAACTGTTCGAAAGATATTAGTTGGGAATGGTACTGATTAATTTTAGGTGAAAATCTACCGAGCCGTTTTCTTGTAATTAACTGTTGAAAAAAAAATTTAAGCCGATTTTCATGGAAATTTTTTTGGCGATATACATCATGGTCTTATAGAACTTACTGTAATATTACGGCCTAACGACAAGTAGTTTAATTTTAAAAATTCGTCAAAGTTTGCTAAAATTATTATCGTTTTTTTTAAAGTAGGATTAATGAAGTATATTATTTACCCATTTTTTTGATTAAGTCGATTATTTACACATTTCGGGAAGTTCATGTAACTTGCCTCAAGGCTAAATACCAAACCAACTAGTTTATATTGAGGCCATATAGGTAAACCAACAATTGGTCTATATTGGTCTATATTTGGAAATTTGGAACCAATGTTGCCTACGAATTGTTGAATGTTGGTAAGGTAATATACAATTAGACAGAGAGCTGGTAAACATTTAGAATTATTAATTATTGAATTATTAAATTATTCTGAAACTTATAACTGATGTTGAAATATTACACAAATATTTGAAGATTTGAAGTTGAAATAATATAACGCATAAATCAATGTCATTTATTTAACAATAAAACACCTGAAATTTATTTATTTATTTATTTATTTATTTATTTCTGAAATGAACATATACGTAAATTTATTAAGAATGTTTTTGTGGAAATTCATTTATTAAATATAAACAATGATACAAATATATAACTGCATTAAAAATATGATTATTTATAAAACACAAAAGTGTCATAAATATTGATTATTTTTTTAATAGATATTTATTAATACATATCAAGTAAACTTTTTTTATAACAATAACAAAAGCAAATAAACTTTCCTATTTATAACATCATCACTCGATAAAACATTTCACAGCATCTGAACATATTTTATTTGTTGTTAATATATTTATTATCCATTATGAAATATTTATTTCATCGTCTAGAACAGTCATTGGAAAACCTACCTTACATTTGATATATATCAAGTAAATTATAATCGAATAATTATTCTATTATAATTTACGTGATATATATCAAATGTAAGGTAGGTAAAGTAATAAAAGTAATAAATGCAAATTAACTTAACTATTTATAACATCATCACTCGATAAAACATTTCACAGCATCTGAACATATTTTATTTGTTGTTAATATATTTATTATCCATTATGAAATATTTATTTCATCGTCTAGAACAGTCATTGGAAAACCTACCTTACATTTGATATATATCAAGTAAATTATAATCGAATAATTATTCGATTATAATTTACGTGATATATATCAAATGTAAGGTAGGTAAAGTAATAAAAGTAATAAATGCAAATTAACTTAACTATTTATAACATCATCACTCGATAAAAAATTTCACAGCATCTGAACATATTTTATTTGTTGTTAATATATTTATTATCCATTATGAAATATTTATTTCATCGTCTAGAACAGTCATTGGAAAACCTACCTTACATTTGATATATATCAAGTAAATTATAATCGAATAATTATTCGATTATAATTTACGTGATATATATCAAATGTAAGGTAGGTAAAGTAATAAAAGTAATAAATGCAAATTAACTTAACTATTTATAACATCATCACTCGATAAAACATTTCACAGCATCTGAACATATTTTATTTGTTGTTAATATATTTATTATCCATTATGAAATATTTATTTCATCGTCTAGAACAGTCATTGGAAAACCTACCTTACATTTGATATATATCAAGTAAATTATAATCGAATAATTATTCGATTATAATTTACGTGATATATATCAAATGTAAGGTAGGTAAAGTAATAAAAGTAATAAATGCAAATTAACTTAACTATTTATAACATCATCACTCGATAAAACATTTCACAGCATCTGAACATATTTTATTTGTTGTTAATATATTTATTATCCATTATGAAATATTTATTTCATCGTCTAGAACAGTCATTGGAAAACCTACCTTACATTTGATATATATCAAGTAAATTATAATCGAATAATTATTCGATTATAATTTACGTGATATATATCAAATGTAAGGTAGGTAAAGTAATAAAAGTAATAAATGCAAATTAACTTAACTATTTATAACATCATCACTCGATAAAACATTTCACAGCATCTGAACATATTTTATTTGTTGTTAATATATTTATTATCCATTATGAAATATTTATTTCATCGTCTAGAACAGTCATTGGAAAACCTACCTTACATTTGATATATATCAAGTAAATTATAATCGAATAATTATTCGATTATAATTTACGTGATATATATCAAATGTAAGGTAGGTAAAGTAATAAAAGTAATAAATGCAAATTAACTTAACTATTTATAACATCATCACTCGATAAAACATTTCACAGCATCTGAACATATTTTATTTGTTGTTAATATATTTATTATCCATTATGAAATATTTATTTCATCGTCTAGAACAGTGACTGGGAAACTTTTTCAATCATAACCCCAAAATATTTTTGTCCAAGTTTGTATTGTCATCTGAAACCTCGTATTCCTTGTTAATAAATTTATAATATATCATTATATATTATCAATATGAATAATTTATGAAAGCGTTAAAATGAGATTGTAAAATGCACTCGACTCTACTTTTACCTTAAAAAATAATGACTTCATATCATAGTCTAAAATCTTGCTATGCAAATGTACAGATTTATTGACATTCCACATTGCATTTATTATAATCAAACATTATGACTATTCTGTCAAAATTTATATCTTTCCTTTCTATAACTTATTTAGTTACAAACTTTTGATGAAAAACTTTTCGATAACATTTTACTACTAAGCAAACCAGTTTCTCTATTTTCTGCGCTTACAACAATATTACCTGAAAATAAATAAGAATATGTTTTAAATGCAGAGACATATAATTATATTATAACAAGTATTGTCTTACCTTTTATAAATATGAAAGTGCAGTATGTCTTCACTCAAAAAGATTAGGTTATGTTATATTTTATTATGTTATATTTTATTATGTTATATTTTATTATGTTATATTTTATTATATTTCACATAATATGTACAACTGATTTCTCAATGTGTTTAAACTCCTGATCAATATAAAAATCCTTAGTGAGAAAAATAAAATTATCTTGCATTTCTTACCATTTTTATTGAAAACTTGCAAATTTTGACATTTCGAATAGCTAGTTTCCGATTATTTATTAGAGATACTAATAATAATGTAGTTAGCAGTAATTATTCTAAAAATAAATAGCTATTAGTTACAATGCATAAACGCATAATTAAGTATTATACTCACCAATAGTAAAAAGAATTCGTCTATTAAAACTAAGGTTATGTTAGATATACATAACTTATTACTTAATCTATCCATCCCAAATCAAATCAGATGACGTAAAATTAAGTTGAACTTTCAAACCTTTGTATTTTAATCCAAAGTAACAACAAAGAAATGAAATATTGTATATTTTTCAGAGACAATGCTTACTTAACCAAACTTGTTTGTGGTATATATTTCGCACCAATGCACATTACACACATTAGAAAACAATGTACACTATAACACTATTACACATTACACATAACTGAAAATATTATTCGATTATTTCCAGCAAAACTAGTATCTTAAAACATACTATAATTAACAATTTTGCATTAAAAGCTAAGGACGCCGTGTGACGCGCGTCGCTTCTTGTAGGCATACGTCAAGCATAGAAGGCATAGAAAGATCTAGAACCTTATACCTGCGGTTCAGGATAGTGAGTTACTACAACAAGATTGTATATCTTGGTGGTGTAATGGCTAGCGTCGCAGCCTTTTGATTTTGATTTTGGGGTTCAAATCCCAGTCCATTTATTATTATTTTTTTATTTTATAATTGTATGAGTAAATAAAATTAAAGTTTTCAATTAGTTTTATATATATCGGACAGTATTTAAAATAAATTACCCTGTAACATTTATAACTTTTTTATAATGAAAGGAAAACTGAATTTTTATACTATTCTCAACATTTGAGGTTTTCATAAAGAAACCGTATAAAGTATTATACATCATTAGAATCGTCTCAAAATTCTTAGTTTTTCTTCCACATATCACAACTTAGTATTTCAAACGGTTTGGCCTATGGGCGAGTTGCAGTGCTAAAATTCAAGAAAAATTGAAAAATCTGAAAATAATTATACGAACACACATATTGAATTATATATCATTTTATTCGTGATTTTATTCCGCATCTTTCGTCCGAATAAACTTTTTACGTATCTTTTACCTTTTAATTTGTAAGGGTGAATAATTACATGGTTAAATATTTACAGCCATATATATCTGGCGTATGTTGTTTTCGTTCTATTGAGTCGATAGCTAAGCGCTAGCGTTGCCGACTCTTAACGTCGTAGTCTCGGGTTCGATCCCAGATAAGATTTTTGTTTTTCATTTTAAATATAATAACAATAATTATGATTGAGGAATTTGAGGAAACAATATTTATTATTAATTAACATGCAAACAATATTTAATAGTCAATTATAAAAATTGTTGCATCAATATTCATTTTTTATTTTGAGGACAATATTTATTAGCTTATGATAAAAAATATTGCATAAATATTTATTTTTCAATTTGATGACAATATTTTGTACCCGATGATAAAAAATGTTGCATCAATAATTTCATTTCAATTTGTGGACAATATTTATCAGTCGATGATAAAAAATGTTGCATCAATATTTTATTTCAATTTGTGAACTATATTTATCAGCCGATGATAAAAAATATTGCATCAATATTTATATTTCACTTTGGGAACAATATTTTGTAGCCGATGATAAAAAAATATTGCATCAATATTTATATTTTAGTTTGAGGACAATATTTATCAGCCGATGATAAAAAATATTGCATCAATATTTCTATTTTATTTTGAGGACAATATTTATCAGCCGATAATAAAAAATATTGCATCAATATTTCTATTTTAGTTTGAGGACAATATTTATCAGCCGATAATAAAAAATATTGCATCAATATTTCTATTTTAGTTTGAGGACAATATTTATCAGTCGATGATAAAAAAATATTGCATCAATATTTATTCTTCTATTTGGGGACAATATTTATTAGCCGATGATAAAAAATATTGCATCAATATTTCTATTTTAGTTTGAGACCAATATTGGACAAGGCCATTTATAGAGATTATTGCCTCAATATCGGCTGACGTTGGCCTGATCGATTAGTTGACATCATCACAGAACCGACGTTCGCCGATATTTTTGCAATATAGGCAATCACGGCCACAGAAAACCGATATTGGTAATATATTGTACCGATATTAATTTCTACATGGGACACAATCAAGAATCGATATGATTTGCAATCATCAAGAAGAAACTAAGTTTATTAAAGGAATTTTTCTTTTAAAACTCCCACACTTATGTAAATTCAGCATTGACAAGAAAAACTATTACAATCAAGAGTCGTCTATAGAAGGAAAAGCAATAATTTTACCAAGAATTGATTTAAATTATACAAATACAAAACTATCAGAACCAATAGAAATCAAATCAATCCAAGTGAATGAATTATCCAGAATTCAACAAGAGCAAAACCAAATTAACAAAATCTACGCAAGAAATACAGGAATAAAGAACAGCAATATTATATCAGTCACTATATATTCAACAACCTTAACAATTATTATTATTTATGTTTTGCTCAAGTGTTACAGAAACAGAACCAACAAGAAGAAATTACAAGTCACTCCAGAAGTAGAGACACCCCAAGAACAAGAAGGCCACAACCAACCACCAACCTGCACCCCGAGGTTTTTCATCTAGGGCCGGAGGAGTTACGGGATCCATCCCGCTGACATAGCTTATATCTAGCCACAAGATCCTCCTTGCTGATAAAGCATATTTTTAACTATATAAGTAGCAAGATCTCTACATTCGAGGAGGATAATCTTTGCCAGTATTTACACCAGTCCAGTTGTATGATTATAATTCATTATATCATTATATTGTAAAATTCAGTTATTTTATATATTTTATTGTAATTTTAAGAAATAAAGTTTTTTTTATTTTATTCTCGAATAACGAGTATAAAATTCTTCCAACACATACGCTTTAATAATTCAAAGATTTCAAAATGAACTATTAAAAGAAATTTTGAAAGCACCGAAGAATGTTCGAAAATCGGTTAATACACAAGCACTAAGCCTAGTCAAGAATGAAATAATTGCTTTTTCACATAAATATTAAAATCGTACACTTGCTCGCTAGAAAACTTCACAACTCCACCAGGACTAGGTTGAAAAGAAAATTTCTTCTGCATTAATCAACAATAAATAAGATCTTCGACAATCACTAGCAATGGTCATATGATTTGTATTTTTCCGACGCCTACTGGTTTATATATATTTTTTTTCGTTTTATATCAAATATTCTACTGGTCCGTTTCGAGGGAGTTGTAAAAATAATTATCTAATAAAAAATAACTATATCCATAATTAAGCAATTGTTATATTCGTATAATTATATAATAATAATTATATATAATAGTTTTATCTATGCTTAGGTTTTTGGGTTTTATCATAGATAAGTAAACATAGATTTATTTTCCTTATCTATGGATTTATCATTAGTGAGTTCATAGATAAAAGAAGAGTATATAGATCGCTCTCTCGGGGCATATTTCGTTGCCACGTTAACTGTCAACTTGCCGAGGTTAGTTTGAGCTGCTCTCCCTTGGTGCGCACGCGTCGATCGTAGAACAGGTGCGTACAAAAAATACTATAGAAATGCACCAATATTATAGACCGTTTGAATTCAAAATTACAAAAAAAGAAATTGAATTTTAAAAAGCATTTATTTTTAACAATAGTATTTTACACACATGTTACAAAAGATTCATCCTTATAAGCTAAACACAAAAGAAATAAAAATGTATATATATGTATATATATATATGTTTATATATATATATATATATATATATATGTATATATATATATATATATATATATAGGTATATTTCTAGAGCAAAGATTACTTATAATTACAATTAGATTAAGATAAATAATTTAAACACATCTCATAATTCGATCTCAATAATAGCTATCGGATCTCTTTCATTATTCGCAAAAGCAACAAAATTTCTAGAGACTAAAAAGAGAAAAATAATTATATTCATATAAAAAGTAAAAAATAAATATATTTAAAAATCATTTGCAAAATTAATGCATACGATAATCTTCTCAAGCAACTCAGTTTATGTTTTTCGAATAATGCTAATTAACAATTAAGTTACTGTTTTGTTTCTGTTAATATTTTCTACGACTAGTGTTGATATTCATTTGAATGTTGAACAAAATGTCATTATCATCATTAACATGAAAAAAGGAAATTATTAATAGTAATGTACAAGTACTTAATAGTTTTCTTATGGCATCTTCAATAACACATTTAAGAATAACATCTCTATCAGAAATAAGGGGTGCACGTTAATGGTGTTTTATTCCTCTAAATAAAAAAAAGATTAGCAAATATATACTTTCTTCCATTTGACAGTTCCTGTCAATCTGTACAATGTGATTATCTTTACGATCATTAAACAACACAGATAATAATATTTCTGTGTAATATCAAAATGCAACTATCACTACTCACAAACTTTTCGTGGAACATAGCCAAACCTAAATTACCCCTTAGCTAGAATTTTATCATTAAGCATGAATTTCTTTCCATTTAATAATTTAGTATCTTCTCTTAGCCGACTTAATATATCATTATGAATACTATTATACAATGCCAGTGGGAGATCAGCAAATATTTCAGCATGTTTCAGACTGGCTTGTAATTTCTTTATTAATGTTTTTCCCTGTTTATTCATCTCATATCAATACTTGTGTTTAGTAAACCCGTTTCATAACTACTTCCAAAAGAAAAACTGCTGACAAAAATCAATGTTAAATCATTTATTATAAACCTTTATTATTAGTACAAGAATAATTCTTAAAAACTTACCTATCAGTGAGTTGGTTAGTCTGACGGCAATTTTATCTTTCAATAACTATAACCTTAAAATTCTTAGCATTGTTAAATGTCTCAGTTATTATGCTATAATAAAAACTTATATCAGACTTGTAGTAATATATGCAAGTATTTTGAAGTATGCCTATTGATAAAAATACTTACTTATTGTTGAAGGCCCGTAAATATTATTAATCATTTTACATACTACATAGGTTCTAGTAGAAAACACTAGTTTTGATCAGCCAAATAGCAAACATCTACAACATCCAAAACAATATTTATTTGTGATTAATGTTTGGTTATTTTATTCTTATTACGTACTTTGTCATTTCTCGCTGGAAATACATGCAATTTTGCATTTTTTGGTATTAGTGCATCCTAGAACGTAACACACCGACATTTTGCTTGCAAACTAATCCTAATCACTTATAAACGCAATCGAACGTTCTCGAAATTGTTTGATTGCCCGCGTTGAAATTCTTACCAGATGAGTGCCAAATCGCTGCAAGAGCGCTCCAAGGGAGAGCAGCTCAAACTAAAATCGAGCTACAGAGTTTTGTTCGGAGATTACCGGCCATAGTGAGTTCATAGTGAGTTTTATCATTACGATTGTCGTACGTCGCTTTATGGTAGTGTGCCGACACCCTTACATTTGTTCTCCGAGTTACTTCGTTATTCTTCGTTTAACGTAATTTATGTCAATCGGTGCTTCGGATGTGTTTCAACATGTCTGTTTTGGGTATTATATTGCCTAGGGTTTTGGATATTAATTCTATTTTGTTTAAGTTCAGTGCTTTAATGGACGATCAATGAACTTAATTGGCGATATAATTATTTACAGGCTAGTATTTTAATAAATTAATCATTATTAGATTAATTTGTGAATAATGCAAAGAACTTTGACAGCATTTTATTCTGCATTTGCTTTGCAATTTCATATTTATTTTTGTGCCACGCTATTAATTTAATTTTAAACTTATTGTTTGTCTTATTTATGATTGTTAAGTGAGTACGTACTTCGTTGTTCTTCGATAATGTTACAATTCCAGGGTGAGGTTATGACAAAGCACATGTTAAATATATTTTGAAAATGTCTTTTGTGGGCATTTCATCTTTTCTTTCTTTTTGATACTATTTAAAATCATATAAGGTTGTTTGGATAGTAGTTTCGTTGTTTTACCACATATTTAATTGTATTTTTTTTTAAACTAACATCACACCTGAGCTCTGTAATTTTTATATGATTTGATACGTGTTAAGGTTGTATTAAGGTATGTAAAAAATGCTGATCCATTATGCACAGTTGTTGTTGGATGCTGTCTCTGTAAATATGGAAACAATTAGCTGTGTTATCGACATATTTTACAGTTTAACTCTAGAAAACATTACAAATGATCACTCAAATTGTTCATGACCACTCGAAAGGTCTAGAATTTTATCAAAGCTCAATTTATTAGTTTTCCAAGTTCTCAAAGAGAGAAACCTGTGTCGCCGCATTAAAGTCTGAGATTCACTTTTGAAACGTCCTGAAAATGATTGGTTTTTGAAGAAAATTACAACTAGGAATGAAAGTTCGGAATTATGCTACATCCAGAAATATGACTGAAGATGTCTGAGCTAAACGGCTAATTTTTTTATTAAACAACAATTGAAGATAAGAAAATGACTTATCACAAAATCTATAAAAAACTAAATTACTTTTCAAACACTTCAAATTACTTCACAAACATTATTTTTATTTCTTTATACCAAATATTATAATCATTTTTATTTTTAGGGGTCGGTGAAGAAATACTATTCAACATGATGAATGTTTTACATGACAAAATCATCCTCTATTTAAGAGCTGCTTGAGGTAACTGGAGTAAGGGATAGTATTAAGTAAGTTCTTGCATGTTTTTTATAACAATAGTTAATCTTGATTACAATAATTAAATTTGTTGTAATCTATGAAACATTTTAAGACACATTTTGTCAGTAGTAAAAATATTGATTTCGTTTCCTCAATATTAACTAAAACAATAAAACTAGTTGATCTGATATCATTTAATTATTTATACATATTCTAACTTAAAATGGTTTTGTTTACTAATACTGGCTTGTTTAATTTAATATTGACCTACTATTTTATTGAAAATTCCTCATGTCACCGGCAATTATTTCATAATTGGATGTGGTAGTAAAACAATAAAAACAAACTTCACTAGATTTACGAGCCATTTGGATATACCTATTTCTATGAATTCTGATGTTTTCAGAAAACTAACTAAACATTTGCGTGCAACAAATGTTATTCATCATACTTATCAACTAAAAGAGGAAAGGGCGTATCGTGTTGTAATCAGGTATTTACATCATACCACAGATATAGCAGAAATCAAGAATGAGTTCGTGAGGATAGGTCATGAAGTAAGAAATGTTACAAATATACTACACAGAGAAACTAGAAAGCCACTAAATTTATTTTACCTTGATCTTGAACCCGCAAAAAATAACAAAGACATATACAGCGTAACAAAGATTCTTAACAACATAATTCGTATAGAACCGCCACACTATAATAAATCCGTTGTGCAATGCAAAAGATGCCAACAATTCGGTCACACTCAACGTTACTGCAATAAGCCGTTTACTTGTTCCCGTTGTGGTAACAATCATACTACATCAGACTGCAAGAAACCTGAAAATGTATTAAATTTTTGTACAAATTGCGACGGAGATCATGCAGCTAGTTATCGTGGATGCCCAGCATATAAGAAGGTATATAATCAAAAATTTCCAAAAATGAATCATAATACACCACAAACGTTTATAAACCAAAATCCAACAACAGACATACGGTTAATCCAACTATTACCACTAACCTGTACCCGAATCTAAATCCAAATCAGATCGCTAATCAAGGTCACCCTCGAACATATGCACAGGCGTTAAATAACAACGTTAATCCAGAGTCTGCTTCAGGCATATCTGCAAACTTCGCTCAGTTCATGCACGAATTCAAACAGATGTTTAATCAATTAATTCATCAAAATGGTGTGGTTTTAAACCTGCTAACAACTGTATTAAATAAAATTAATCCGTAATGGCTAAATTTATAAGAATTGCACTTTGGAATGCCAATGGGCTCCTACAGCACAAGCTAGAATTAACTACTTTCCTCACTTTGAATCACATTGACATAATGCTAATAAGCGAGACCCACTTTACTAGTTTCTCTTTCTGCAAGATTCCGAATTACACACTACACTATTGCAATCACCCGGATGATACGGCTCATGGAGGATCAGCCATACTTATTCGAAATACAATAGTTCACACCGAACTTTCTCCGTACCAAAAAGAACACCTACAAGCAACAACAATACTTGTCAGTATGCATCTTTACAAATTATCAATCTCAGCAGTGTACTGCCCTCCACGACATAATATCAAGCAAACAGATTTTGAACAGTTTTTCCATCAATTGGGTGCGAAATTTCTTGTAGGTGGTGATTTTAACTGCAAGCACACTTCTTGGGGATCACGTCTGATCACAAGCAAGGGTAATGAGCTCCTGAGAACCTTAAATAATAATAATTATTCATTTCTGTCCACTGGAACCCCGACATATTGGCCTAGTGATCCTCAAAAAATACCAGACCTGCTCGACTTCTTTATTTTGAATAACATAAATGAGAACGTGATGAATATTAAGCCATCATACGATTTATCCTCAGATCACTCTCCAATTGTTTTAACTATAGGAATAACAGTTATACAAAAAATAAATTCAAATATATTACATAGCAAATATACAAATTGGGAAACATTTCGAGAAGTTTTGAAAGAGCGAACAAATTTACATATTAGTCTCAAAAGCGACGCTGAAATTGACAAGGCTACTGAAGATTTGCTTCAACACATTAAGACTTCAATTCAAGAAGCAACTCCTAAAACTCAAGCATCACCTGCATTCCAAGATATTCCGTTGGAAATCAAAGAACTTATTCGGAAAAAAATACGTGCTAGAGCTAAATGGCAACAAAATCATAGACCTGACGATAAAAATACATACAATAAACTTTGCAGAGAATTTAAAAGCAAACTTAGGCAAGTCAGAAATGAAAATTTTGAAAAGTACATTAATAATCTATCCAGATCAGATAACTCGATATGGAAAGCAGCTAGTAATGTGAAGAAGCCTAAATTCTTTTCTTCACCTATTAGAAACAGTGCTAATGATCTTTGGGCAAGAAGTGAAGAAGACAAAGCGCACCTATTTGCTAAATACTTGTCTAATGTTTTTAAACCATTTGATTCCACCATTGATAAAGAAATTGAAGAAGAATTGCTTAAACCTCTACAGTCTTCACAATCTTTCAAACCTATCAAACCCAAAGAAGTCAACTCTCAAATCCAGATGTTAAATACGAGAAAATCGCCTGGTTTTGACAAAATAACAGCAAGGGCGTTGAAAGAACTTCCTAAGAAAACGATTGTTTTAATAACTTATATATTTAATGCCATACTAAGAGTAGAGTATTGGCCAAAATCATTTAAGACTGCCCAAATATTAATGATTCCTAAAAAAGGGAAAAATTTGACTGAGGTATCTTCATATAGACCAATATCCTTGCTTCCCGTAATATCTAAACTGCTTGAAAGGATCCTTTTGGACCAAATCAACAACGAGCTTCCTTCAGATTGGATCCCCTATCATCAATTTGGCTTTAGACGTGAACATTCGACCACACAGCAAGTTCACAGGGTTATTGACACTGTGCTCAAGTCATTTGAAAATAAGCAATTTTGTAGTGGTGTTTTCCTGGATGTTCGACAAGCATTCGATAAAGTTTGGCACCCAGGACTTTTATATAAAATTAAAACATACCTTCCATCCAGGTATTATGGGATTTTAAAATCCTATCTACAAGATAGGATTTTTCAAGTGAAAGTAAATCAAGTAACATCTGATTTTCACAAAATAATGTCAGGTGTTCCACAAGGTAGTATTTTTGGACCCTTCTTATATGTATTATACACAAAGGACCTCCCATTACTTGAAAATCTAACAATTGCTACATTCGCTGACGATATTGCCATACTAAGCAGTAATCACAGTGCTGATCAAGCTTCCCGACAAACGCAAGAACTTATCAATGAACTAGAAATGTGGCTTGCTAAATGGAAGATTTGCATAAATGAAACCAAATCAGTTCATATCACATTTACCCTGAGAGAGGGTACGTGTCCTCCAATTTATTTAAATAACGTCCAGATTCCGAAACAGAACATAGTGAAATATCTTGGTCTCCATTTAGATAGCAGACTTACTTGGAAAAGCCATATAAAAACAAAAAAGCAGCAAATAATGATCAAAATAAAAGAATTTGATTGGCTACTGCGTAAAAAGTCGAAGCTCTCTGTCGAAAATAAGTTGCTGCTATATAAATCGATTATTAAACCAATCTGGACCTACGGAATTGAGCTCTGGGGATGTGCTTACAAATCCAATATAGCTATAATGCAGAGAACTCAGTCAAAAATTTTACGTTCAATTCTTAATTCTCCGTGGTACGTGACAAATGAGACCATTCACAGCGACCTCAATATGAAAACGGTGCAATTAACGTTTAAAGAAGTTAAGGAAAAAAAATAAGCGCAAACTGGACTCACATTGAATCCTTCTATAGTTGACGTTACTCAACTTTTGGCATTAGGAGGTTGAAACGACAGTGGCCCTTAGACTTAGTCTTAGATTAGGTCTAATATATCATAATAATTGTAAAACTGAGAAGTTCTCATTGGAGTTCTTCTTAGGCATCACTCATAAATATTGTCATTTTAGCTCATAGGAATCTTTATGTATTTCTGATTGCTAAATAAAACTGAGTTCAAAAAAAAAAAAAAAAAATTGGATATATCTATTTCTATTAATACCAGTCAAAATGGACTAGTCTATAAGAAAGCATGTTTATTGTGGCATTAAGTTGAACAAAAACTAATTACAGTAGTTAAAAAAAATTATAGATATCATATAAGAAACACTTGTTTCTCACAGTTATTCTAATTATTTAGTGATACAATACTTAATCAAGTTTTGGTGACTTTTTTGTATGTGCATAAAGTTCCAGCTAACAAGGCATTTTAGATTTAAATTTGAATGCTAGAGAAATACTTGTAAAAAAAATTTTGGTTGTAAAAGTTTTATCCTTTATAGTATATGGTTCGAAAAGTTTCATTCGATACATTTGCTAACAGGGGTTGATGCATTTCGAGCTTCAACTTTTTCTAAACAAGGGCAGCCGTTTACTCCATGTTTTGTCTCTACATCAGATGCCAATCAGAATTTTATACAAAATTTATTGAGGTTTATTTGGCATATGCTAGGTAAATCTGCATAAGGCCTTTGTTGGAAAAATTTATTTATCCATAGTAATATGAGCTTTGGTCTTGTAGCAATTTTGTCTATTTTTTATAAATTTTTTCCAAACTGCTGAAACAAAACTGGAAATTTGTCTGTTTGAAACACTGACTTATTTAACTTTTTGGTTGTTGAAACGAATGTATCCTAAAAATTACCAAAAAAGTATGTCTACTCATTGTGTTGAGAAAAAAAATGATAATCGCCACTTGTTGTTCCACAAATATTGAAGCCTCAAATTATTTCCTTTGTAACCGCCCCCCCTCCTTGTGCATACAATTTTGCAATAAATGCCTTCAATTTGCTTGCCTTATTGAACAGTTTTTTCTTCAAAACTCTAGAAGCTTCCAACTCTGTACAAATTCTAATATGCTCCAAAATATTGTTGACATGACTAACAGAATCGCACTACTTAAAAGGAGAACCCGCGCGTTGCTCGTCTCGGATTTTGATGAAACTTGCCACAATGGTAGATTTGATGCCCAAATGACTGTGGTAAAATATTAGAGGCCTATGAAAAGCGGTTAATTATAAAAATTAATTAAAGTTTGCATTGTAGCAGCGCGCGGCATGCATAGCTTGCGATGGTTTTCCTTATCAACAGCAGATTGGCCGAGTGGGTATCGTCGTGGAATTCTAATTTTTGCTTCGGGGTTCAATTCCCGATTCAGATATTTTTTTTTATTTGATATTTAATTCACGTGTAAATAATTATCAAAATTTATTTGATTTTTCAATTAATTTTATATTTTTCGCTAAATATTCTATAATAAAGTCCTCCGTAATACCGGTAAATTTTTATTTTGATATTACTATGAAACTTACGATCATATAAATGTTAAGTAATTCCTGAAACCTTATAATTTTGTATTAATATCAGCAATAATACGGAAAAAGAGATATAATTTATTTCCATGTAAAAACTATGTTCGAATTTACAATTGTGGGGATCGTGGAGATTGTGCTGCAGTGAATAAAATTATAATGTTTTCAAGTCATATGTCGAAAAGGATTTTTTATATTAATATTAGATTCTTGGGCTGGTCAAACGTACAAAGTATCATCCTCATAATAGTAAATTTGAACATAGTTTTTACATGGAAATAAATTATATCTCTTTTTCCGTATTATTGCTGATAATAAACAAAAATTATAAGGTTTCAGGAATCACTTAACATTTATATGATCGTAAGTTTCATAAGTAATATCAAAATAAAAATTTACCGGTATTACGGAGGACTTTATTATAGAATATTTAGCGAAAAATATAAAATTAATTGAAAAATCAAATGAATTTGATATATTTACACGTGAAATTATAAATATCAAATAAAAAAAAAATATATCTGAATCGGGAATTGAACCCCGGAGCAAAAATTAGAATTCCACGACGATACCCACTCGGCCAATCTGCTGTTGATAAGGAAAAACATCGCAAGCTATGCATGCCGCGCGCTGCTACAATGCAAAACTTTAATTAATTTTTATAATTAAACCGCTTTTCATAGGCCTCTAATATTTTACCACAGTCAGTTTGGGCATCAAATCTACCATTGTGGCAAGTTTCATCAAAATCCGAGACGAGCAACGCGCGGGTCTCCTTTTTAGATTCCTTCTCATAATGTTCCTTTTAGCATGTGCCATTGGCCTGAGTATGCCTCTGAAAGCACTATGAACTGGTAATCTACATGCAACACCTCCTTTATCAACTCCTGTCTAAATAGTTCCATTGAACCTACTTTAGTTCCAGGTTTGGCGCGTACTTCCAGCTTTGTCTTCAAAACGAAGAAAGTTGCTTGAATCATCTGGTACATTTGTTCGGAATATTAACCTATTCACTATCATTTAATTCATCTGTTATCACGAATTTCCTTGTCTCTACAATTGATATCACTGTCTTGTGGATCGATTTGTCTAACAATTCAACATCGCTAACATTTAATTCACTTTCTGTGTTCAAAGATTCCAGAGATATACTGGTTGCATTTTTC
>NW_020539077.1:26206-41206 GCF_003426905.1 Ctenocephalides felis
TTGTTTGTTTGATTTGGAAATGGGAAATTTTGTTGGTTAGGTCTAAATGGTTGTTGAGTCATTTGGTTTGCCTGAAAGTTATTTGATTGGAAGCTATTTGGTTGGAAGTTATTTGTTTGGAAATTATTTGGTTGGGACATTTGTGGATTATAAAAATGTGGTTGGAAATGATGTTGTCTCTTATAATTTGGAATTGCCATATTTGAGTTTCTAGGAAGTGCAAAATTGGAGCCGTTTTTCTGATAACTTTGTGGTTTACTATTTCTTTTACTATTGTATCTAAAGTGGTCTGAGTCATCTCTAACACTACTAACATAGTCGTCCTTTTCTATAATCCTTAAAGCTTCTTCTAATGACGAAACGTTACGATTTCTGAGAAGTGAACTGTATGGCTGTTTAACGTGTGCTATGAATACGGCCAAGGGACTTTTTTGCAAGTTGTTGCATCTATCTAGGATGATTTCTTTGTTTGTAAGGTGTAAGTATATATAATTATTATAAATTGTAATCAAATTTTGAAATCTTTCATAGAACTGATAAACGGTTTCATTTGGTAATTGTCTCATATGATGGAGATCAAAAGTTAAAGATATATCATCTCTACGGTCTGAAAATTTTGATATTAGTACCCTAACTATATCATCTATTTCTCTAGCATTGGCAATTTCTATAGCATATTTAGCATTGTCATATAGTTTCGAAAAAACTGCACTCCTAATAATTTCGTTCTGTATACATGTCGGATTACTACTATCATGATATCTATTCTTGATTTCCCTAACTCTTGAAATAAATGAATTTAGTTCTGCGGGGTTACCGCCAAAATTTGGAATAGTGTCGATCAATATATGATCAAATTTGGGGATGTTTTGAAGGGACATATTTGCTAATGAGTTTGCTAAGTTCTCTATAAAATCAATACCAATTTCCATAAACTAATTCGCGTACGTGGAATTGTTTCAATGGAATGCAAAAATAAGATAAACTTGTATATATATTTTTAATCAATTAATTAATTAAGAAAATTTAAACTGTAAAAATTGCTTTTCTTATTTCCAGCGATTGGAGGATAAGGGAGGATGGCAATTTTACTATCAATTACAATTTTCCACTCACCAGTTCCAGATGTTTCGGCAAATTTCCTCTTCGCACTTTTTCACACAATATATTTTTTTTTCACTTGCACTTTTGCACACTATTACAATCACCTTTGAATTGATTGGAAATCCTGCGATAGGCCTTCCCGAATTCAATCCTATTGATTTTTCTATCACTTTTACTAATTATTGGTTCCAAATTCTAAATGATTGAGATCAACGGATATCTGCGATAGATGATCCTGAATTGATCCTACCGACTGCGCCAATTTTATACTCGTTATTCGAGAATAAAATAAAAAAAACTTTATTTCTTAAAATTACAATAAAATATATAAAATAACTGAATTTTACAATATAATGATATAATGAATTATAATCATACAACTGGACTGGTGTAAATACTGGCAAAGATTATCCTCCTCGAATGTAGAGATCTTGCTACTTATATAGTTAAAAATATGCTTTATCAGCAAGGAGGATCTTGTGGCTAGATATAAGCTATGTCAGCGGGATGGATCCCGTAACTGAAGTATGGCTTTCTATAAATAGGTAATTTAATTATGTGTGTTCAGTTTTGATTTCCTACCGAAGAGCCAATAATATCTTATCCGACATCTATCACGAGGGCTCATTCTCTCTCTGAACGTCAAAAGGGCACTTAACCCTAGCCAGACAATATAATAATATATAGCCTATATTATAGGCCATAGATAAACAAGATATAGATGTTTCTCTCTCCTGATATTTCGGTTCAGAGAGCTAAGGTTAGTAGTGCCCGCAAGGTCGAATTGGCGCTTCAGTCCCATATCGCTCGGCATTCGAATTAGAGCGCCAAAATTTGAAATAACAATATTTAGTTTAAAAAATAATAAAAAAAGACGAAGTATAATTTGAAAAATAATTCATTAAAATTTAATTTTTGCATTACAACGATAATGCATTTCTAAATTATGTTGTTATGTAACAACAAAAATTTGTGGAATTAATCAAGTAAAAATCAACACACAAGACGCGCAAACCTACAACAAAGTCGTTGCATTATTAAGGGCCAAGGGTACGCAACTCCATTCATATCAACCAAAACAAGACCGATCTTTTAAAATGGTAATTAAAATCTGCATTACAGTACTGATGTAGAAATGTTGAAAGAAGAAATCAACAATCTTGGACATAATGTGCTACGAGTATATAATCTGAAACAATATTCAACTACACGACCATTACACATGTTTGTCATAGAGATGGCACAAAACAAAAACAATACAGATATTTACAGTGTCGAATATCTGTATAGAACAACAGTAGTTATTGATTATCAATCACTCACTAGTACAGAAAAACATAACATTCTCACAAATGACTCAAAATAATAAACAAGCACACTTGGAGCACAAAACTGAACAACGCCCAAGCGCACAAGAATACTTGCGCACTTTGCGAACAGATTTGCCGTACGAATTCGTGCAAAGGAGACGAGCCATAAGTGATTGCGCTGAAAAATATTCAATTTGCATTCGTTTTGCCTTACTATACTAAGTCACAATACAAAAAAAATTATTTAGAAGTTTCATTGTGTTAAAAATTCATATGTTTGTCATTGGGTACGGAATATTTACTCAATGGAGTGCTTTCGGTCTGAACTTTTTTTACTATTTTCCAA
This sequence comes from Ctenocephalides felis, assembly GCF_003426905.1. Lineage (NCBI taxonomy): Eukaryota > Metazoa > Arthropoda > Insecta > Siphonaptera > Pulicidae > Ctenocephalides > Ctenocephalides felis. Next base: position 28,967 of record NW_020539077.1, read on the forward strand.
TTCGTTTGGAATTTTAGAACTAGGTTCATCTTACTCTTCAGAAGTGAAAACAATTTAGACTCCTTTACCACTTCTTGGGTGGATGACATATCTTTAATTTTACTTTTTTCAAAATAACGTTGGGTATCGATAAAAGAACTAATTATAAGAGAAAAATGTTTGATAATGTTTTTCAAAAAAGCAAATACTTTTCAAGTTACTGGCTACTGAAAATTTGTTTCTTTTTTGCGTTTTTCATTATTTTTTGCTAATATCTTCAAAAATATACACTTTAACGAAAATCATGTAATGAACAGAATTATATCCATTAAAATCTTAATAAATCGCTATTTTATAGTGTTTTAGGAACATTATTAGGCTAGATATGAAAATGGGTTTTTATAGTGCTCAAAATAAGCTTTAAAATGAGTACATCTGCGTGTAAAATGAGTGAGCTATCATGCAGATAAAGGACGCATACAATGTTTTTTTTTTCATTTAAATCAAATAGTTTGAGTGCTATAACCACCAAAATTAAAAATAATCGTATTCCATCTAGAATTAACTTGGTTTAAGAGATCTTGATGGATTCTAGAAAATACCACAACTTTAGTACGAATGATTCTCAAAAAACTCATTATTTCATGGAAAAAACATTTAATAAAAAAACAACCAATTTCTCATCATAATACCTCTGAAAGAATACGTATAAAAGTATATATATATATATATATATATATATATATATATATATATATATATATATATATATGAAAAATCGAGGTATTTTTCTGACTAATTATTGTTGCTTATTATTTTTCCGTTACACAAATATTGATAGATGTATGATTAATTAAGGAGTGGACGGCTGTCCAACCACAGGTCTTTCGAGCCATTTAACCCTTCGCCGTTTCACAATAAGAGAAGTTACGGTAAAATTAATAGTAGTGAAAGTTGTAGCTCATTTAATCACCTTTAAAATAGTGTATTACAAATTCTGATAAAATAAGAATTAAAAGAGTAATAATCCAATTAATGCTGTGGATGGTGACGGAGTGCAAATTATTAAAAACATTAAACTTAAGATAAAGATTAGCCTATTTCTAAAATATCAAGTAAATTGGAGCACAGTAAAAAAATTCACAGAGCAATAATTTTGTTGATCGTAAGTTGAATAGAGCACATGTGAACAGGATTTGAAAAATTAATTCACTTCAAATATAAACTTAAGCAATAATGTATATTGATTTATTGGAGAAAAAAATGTAATTTAGATACTAAAATTACTAAAAGCCAGTTTAAATATGGTATGAAATTATAAAAATTGTAGGCAACATTATTGAAGCAATTATTTTGGGTAGAAAAATAAAAGGTGACATTGCACCTTTGCCGCGAATGCTATATATTAATTCTTTCTGAATTTGTTGTACTTTTTAAAAGATTTCAATTTTCAACATTTTATGCTATGACCATAAATCACAGAGGCAGACGATCATTTTTAGTGTGATAAATTTGGAAAATCAATGTTTTAGTCGTGAATAAACAAAAAATCATTCATTTATACATTCACATCTACAGGTATGACTAAAAATACTATACAACCCTTAAATGCAATAAAATAAATTGTGCTATTGGAAATAAATTTGTTCTATAAACCGCAGTGTATAATTTTTAATATACAATTTTATTGAACATTTTTTAATATTTGGTAAATGAATAATTAAAGTGTTAACTGTGGGAATTGAGAACAATTATTTTATTTGAAACAGTTCTACATTCAACATCACTCATATATTGGTGTAAATAGTAATTCAAAAAACAGTAATTATTATTTTTAACTAAGCAGTAAATATTAGTATAAAATGTTGAAAAATTGTAGACGTCTGTCGGGTCAGCTAGTATATATATAATATATATATAATATATAATATATATATATATATATATATATATATATATATATAAGATTATATTCGTGGACAAAGCCAATCAAACATAATTGAGTTTCTCTGTCAAAAAGAAACGACATTTAATGTTATTAATCACTATGTCAGTTCCTAAACACATTTAGACTAATCTACTATCTACTATTTTAGAGATTATTTTATTTTACGAATTTTTATTAATTACGAAGTGACGTATTTTAGATTATCACTTGTTTTGCTATCACATCATAGGAGCCGTATCTATGACAATCATAACGCGCAAAATCCGGACTAAAGAAAATTAAGTATTTTTCTTTACATATATATGTTATTTTTTTTTTATAATTTTGATGTTGAAATATGTGAGATTCAGTCTTCAGGGCAAAACATCAAATAAAAAATTTGTATGACTTTAAAACATTTTTATTTTTTCCATACGTTTCGACACATTGTTTTGTGTCATCTTCAGTGGACTCTGGTTTGAAGGAACAGATAGAAATTATTAATTAAAACTAATATATAAAAAGTGATATGGTATGAACTTACATGTAATTGAATTAATCCTAATTATTTCATAATTATAAATGTTCACAATGCACAATAAAACCAATTCTTGTCACTTTAAATTGAACAATATATAAATTTTCGAATGAGTTTTTTATGAAATTGTAAAGTACATCCCGCTGTTCTGTGTTCCGATACAAGAGTGAAGCCTAAATGTACATCAATGTGCGCACCACGTGTTAAAAGCTAGGTACAAGGCACACGAACTGACCAGAGAATTTAAGGTTTGACAACGCGAGGAGGGTACATATAGTAAAATATAAAAACATGACAATTGTGAGGGTGAACATAGTTGGTAGAATTGAGATAAAAATTAAAAGAAAAAGAAAAATTAACATTAAAATTAATATAATTAAAACGTCGATCAGGATAGGTAATTATTTTAAAGGTATGAATTTCGAGACATTGTTTAAAACTACTTGGAAATTCTCACACAGTGAAGAAGTATCCAATCTTTTGTTTATGCTATTTTTAGAAGGTGCAGTTGATTCGATCTGTAGGATCGCTATTGATAGGACTGTTAATACAATTTAGACCTGCTTGCGTCAAATATACTACATTCTAGTATGATGTGTTCCGATGTTCCGCTTGATGCTCCGCAAGGACATAATTCTGACACTATTATTTCCAGCCTTTTCAGGTGTGCAGGAAGCTTCCATGGTTAAATCTCAGCCTCGTTATTGCTACAATAGTACCTCTGTTTTCATCTGGATATTTCCGAAACCAGGGTTTCATCTTCAGTTTGGGATTGACCACCTTGTAGTATCGTCCCTTTGTCTCCGACGATCTGTTCCATTGCTCTTGCCATTTGTCCAATATTTTTTTCTTTGAATTATTCATATAATCTTTCTTAGTCGCTAGGTTGATCATCGTTCCATATTCTGTAGCCCATTTTGCTATTGAGTCCGCTTCTTCGTTTCCACTAGAACCAGAGTGCGATCTAGTCCATAATATTTTAACTATATACCCGTTCTCCAATAGCTGTATAAGTCTATTCCATACTTCATATACTAATGTCTCGCTTAATCGATTAGTAAGGAATAGATTTTTCAATTTATCTATGCAGCTTTTGCTATCGGTAACGATGACCACTTTAGTGACTTTGTGGCTTTCGATGTATTCAATTGCTTTTTTTATAGCTATTAGCTCTGCTGACCAAACGGAAACGAAGTCTGGTAGTTTATATCCTATTTTGATATTATCGTTTTCATAAAATAAAGCGCAGCCAGTTTTATTATTAATTTTTTACCCGTCTGTAAATATAACTTTATAATCCTTTATGTTGATTATTGTCTATGGTATAACTGTGGTCTAATGTGAAAAAGTTATAATACGGGTGTTTATTGTATTTATTTGTATCTCCTCTTGTTTCGATTACCTTTAGATAGCTATATACCACGCTTGGCTTTGGACGATTTCTTCAATAATCACTTGTTAATTTATCTATGGCTACATTCTTAATATTTTCGATTGCTCTATTATTTTGTACTTGGTATTTTTTAAGTACAAATTTGTCACTTAGATATTGGAATCTTGAATGTAAAGGCATTTCTCCACATTCCACCAACAAGGCGTATGTAGGTGTGGAGATCATAGCCCCTATGCACAGTCTCAAACATTTATATTGAATTTTTTCTAGCTTTCTGCAGTGAGAAGAGTTACTGAAAGACACACTTCCATGCTCCCATGATGGTCTAATTATTGTTTTATACAAATTTAGGGCTGTGGTAGGGTGAGCTCCCACCATGTCCTATTTACAATATGTAAAATGTTGATTTTTGATTCAATTTTTGTGATTACCTGATTTATATGTATTTTGAAGGATAGTTTTGTGTCGAATGTGACGCCCAAAAATTTATTATTTTCTTGTATTTTGATTCTATGGTATTTAGCTTCCTGCGTCTTGTAAAGACGCCGATTGAGCTTTTTTCCGACAATTCAAGTCCTTTCTTTGCGAGCCATTCATGGAAGTGATCTATGTTACGGCTCATCACCTCATAGGCTTCCTGGAGGCTTGATTTTTCTATATATATTACGACGTCATCTGCAAATTGTAATATTTTGGTGCCTGTTTCCCATATTTTTTCTATGTCTCTTACATAAATTGAGTATAAGATGGGGCTAAGAATTTCTCCCTGTGGGAGGCCTTTATAGATTTTTATCGGCCCTATCAGTTTCCCATTTATTCGGAAAAATATCTTCCTCTCTCGGATGTTAGTCGTAATTGAGTTTATGAATTTTCCTGGTAATCCAGTGTTAGCCAGAGTATCTTTCAGCACCTCTGGTAGGACGTTATCGTACGCACCTTTAATATCGCTAAATAGAGCAACGACATAGTTGTTTTTTGCCATTGATAGATATAGGTCCGTTATAAAGATTGTTAAGTTGTCATATGTTCCCATGCCCTTTCTAAATCCACATTGGGATTTGGGAAGTATGTCATACTTTTCTACCCACCATTCTAATCTTCTCTTGATCATTCTATCTTTGACTTTTGCAATGCAGGAAGCCAAAGGTATGGGTCTATACGATGAAACTAAATTTGGGTGTTTATTCATTTTTCTGATAAGTATTATCACTTGTTGCCCCCAATCTTCAATTACTTCTGGATTCAGCCAAACTTTATTAATTATATCTAGCAATACACTTTTAGCTTGTGGTGTCAGATTTGCAATCATTGAATAATATATGCCGTCTTTTCCAGGGGCTGTGTTGTTGCTCCTATTGATAGCTATTTCCAGTTCCCACAATGAGAATGGTTCCATCAGGTTGTTTGTTTCTCTTTCCAGGACAGTTTTATTTCCATTACCTAAACCATTTTTGGCACCCGGTGGTGATAGGTAGTCGATGATTTCCTCACTAATTTCTTCAGGGATATTACTATATGTGTCGGTCCCGTTCGTGTGTTTCTTGAGACGTCTAATCATTCCAAATACTTCTTTGACTGAAGTATTTGGATTCAATTTATTGACGTATTTATTGACCTTCCAACTGTCTTTTTTCTTCTTCCTGAAAATGTTTTTGATTTTCTTGTTTATATTCTCAAACGTTAGATAGTTTTTATAGTTGGATTCCTGCCTATAAGCTTTTTCACTCTCTCTCCGTTCCTTTATTATCTGATTGCATTCGTCATCCCACCACACTGGTTTAATGAACCTAGTATTAATCCATTTTTTCCTTTTTGGAATGCTTTTTTCTGCCGCTGAGTTAATTATCCTTATAAAATCTGTGTACGCTTTTACGGGGTCACTTACATAAAATCCTTTCAGTTCACCTTCTAGATGTATTTGATAGTTTTCCCAGTCTGCTTTATTGAGGTTCAATCCAAGATCGTTATTTTGGAGTTGTGGAGCTTCTTTTTGTTTCAGAGTTAGAATTATGGGGTAATGATCTGAGCCCAGAGATTCATCGATTACACTCCAATCTATTTTGAGCGCTATGTCCTGAAAACAAAATGATATATCAACTGCTGTAAAATTGTTTTTAGATCTCAAAGTTGGATTTCCATCATTGAGTATAAATAAGTCATTGGACTCTACGGATTCTAGTAAATTATTTCCCATTCTGCTATTCCATTTACCTCCCCATGCATAATGGTGGGCGTTAAAATCACCGCACAAAATGAATGGGTTTTGGAACTGTGACAATATATGATTCCATTGACTAACTGAGATATTGCTAAAGAAAATAAAACAGTTCAGCCCTTACTTTTAGAAAACTCAAATAAGACTGAAACAACTCCACCACGAACTCTTTCTACAGATTTACATAAGATGCAACCCTGTTTTCCGACCCCGTTCAAAAACGCCTTGATATGGCCAGAAACTCCTACAACTGATAAGAATAAAAAAATAGGTAAAAAGAAATTGATTCCAACCACAGCAACATGTGAAGAGTATATAGAACATCAGAGGCAATTAAACCAAGAAAAATAGGATAAGATAGAAAAGGCTGAATAAAGAAAAAAAGATCGAGAAATCAAAAAAAAAAAAATGAATCACAAAAAGATAAGAAAAAGAAAAGAAAAGGCGCGACGAACTCAAAAGACCTCGAAGAAGAAATTTTAACTGGAGAACTGAATGATGACAAGGAAAATCGTAATACAGAAAACAAAGAAAACAAAAGTACCATTTTAAACAAAGGCGATTTTGTGGTAGTACACTATGAAGGTGAAAAGTTTCCTGGAAAAATATTAGGAACCTCTAATGATAAGACTGATCAACCAAAGTACCTAGTCAAAACTATGACTATGAGCGGTTTTGCAAATGGAAGGGTTAACTGGCGTTGGCCTGATAAAGACGATGTGTTAGATTATGATGCCAAAGATATAGTGCAAAAAATAAAACCACCAATTCCAGTAAATAAAAGAGGTGTATTTTCTGTACCTGATTTCATCTAGTAAATTTAAGGACTTTAAAGATTATTTACATTTGTTGATGAAATTGTTATTTTTATTTGGTGTTTAAATTTTTTATTTAGAGTTTTAAGTATATATTTACATAAAGTTTATATTTTCGTTAAATAAGAAATATAGTTTAATAAGAAAATTATGTATTAACCCTCTAGCTAATTGTTATATGATCTCATACTTTAAATATATTTTGAATGTTAAGTAATAAATATATTTATGCAGATTTAGGATTGACAATTGAATACATAAATTTTATCCTCTTTGTTTCATATTTTTTATTTGATTTATTTTTTCATTCCAGTTTGATTTATTCATATCATTTACAGTGTTACAATAATTACTGTAATTTTAATACCAGCTTTTATTTCATTTTTGTTTTGGAAGTTTTATAATCACTGATACTGTTCAAATTTCCATGAAAATATATTAAATATGTGTTTAAAATTATATCAAAATAAGGAGGCATTAAATCAAGCTAAGACTTTGACACTTGCGCACAATTCAGCCAGCATGAAGTTGCCGGCGAAGACAGATATCAAGCTGTCAAGCATTTCAGATGTCAAGAGCGCGTCGACCATTTTGTTCATTTTTATAACAGCGTTGCGTCGGAGTATTGTTTTTTTTTATCAGGTACGCTTGTTTCATATTTAATATTAATATTTTTTAGCTTTTCGTTATGATTCATTCCTTTTGTGTTTATTTTTTTAATGTCCGTTCAAGTTTATTTGCTTTGGCTTCTTGATTACGCGCCTATTTAGTTCTTATTTTAATTTTAGGGTTATGTTTTAGGATTATTTTCATTCAAAGATCATTTTAGTCTAGCTTACATTTTATACAATGTTTTAGTTATAATTGTGTTTTAAAAAATTATTTAGGCCTACGTTTTACGCATAGGGTTACATTTTATCATACAGTTACATATTTATAGGGTTTGGTTACGATCTTAACCTTAATTCAGTGGAAGCTAACTGAAACTCAACAAAAACAAATAGAAGGTTCAGTAAATGAAATAAAATTGAAACACTTTTGATGTTATAATACTAAATCGAAATACTTCATGTCTTGGAATTGACATATATATTTCGTTTTTTCTGCAATATTTGCTATGGGGGAACAAGATATATTGTATTTTAACGTAATATATTGTCTAAGGTAAAGGCTATCATCTTGGTATGAGACACTATAATAATCATAATAATAATAATACTTGTTTGGCTGTGATAATAATGATCTTGACAGGTTTTAGCTGTCAAAGTTATGAATCCAATACATTTCAACTTGACGGCTAACTTCTATTTCGTCGCCAACTTCATGCTGGCTGAAATGTGCAAATGTCAAAATTCTTAGCCTGATTTAAGGTGGTGTTATCAAAATATTATTTTTCAATTAACCTTACTTTTCATAACCTACAACTATATTTATCAAGGCATTACGACCAAAAATATGTGCTTCGAGCGCTATCACGGAATAGTGTACAACGACTCCCGGCATTAAGTTCATGAACCGAATTTTATCACGGAATTAGAGACAAACGCGTGGTTCACCAAAATGCCGATTATTTCTATAAATGACGTTCTACGACGAAAAATCTTGTTTTATAATAATCTTAAAGGTCTAATTAATAAAATGTAACAGATTTAGTTCGTCCACTTTCCTATTTTCTCTAAAATTCGTCTTTAAAGTCAAGCGTTTTTTAACATCCCGTAATATGGTACGTTTACCTTACAGATATAAGTAATATAATTATAACAATAACAATTATACTTAACAGATAGATAAACAAGAGAAATGAAAAGTATAAAAAGAAATATATACAAACATACAAAAGCGTAATATATATATACATAAATATACACACAAACAAACATGTATATATGATATACATGTAAAAACACGTACACATATGCATGTATATATTTACGAATAATACGTATATATAAACATATACATACGGACATGTACATATGTATATTGTTGTGGTATTCACCCTTTACAATGATTATAAATAATATTATAAATTCGATATAACAATCAATATGAAAGACGCAATACGTTGTTGGCTTACAGCTCATAGATTGTATCAGAGATAAGAATGACGCATGACCGTTGCAACATTGTATGCAAGTCAGTAACGGTTTTGTAGGGTTTTGCGTCTAAAGTAAACAAGTATGAATCATTTTAACGTATTTTTCTGGAAGAATAATTACGTCACCATCAGAGATTATAAAAAGCCGAGAGACTACCGATTGGTGCGCATTTGTCGACTAAACGCCAAACAGTTCACATCACTCTTATTCAAAATATCAATTGTGTATTAAGTGTAACCAAGTAATAAATTAAATAAAATTTATAAATGTCTTCAGATGTTTAATTAAATATTCCACAGTGAAGCTTAGCAGCAGAAGAACCTAATTTTAATTGTTGACATCGTTGGTGTGATGCAACATAATTGTTGGTAATGGATCCACAACATATTTGTTGACAGCCCAGGGGCGCACAACATAAATTGGTGGCAGTGTGGGATTCTGCGAATTTTTTTTTATAAAAAATGCTAAGATAATTACCATAACATGTTTTGTACATAGAATTATTGCATACTTGGAAAACGGATATTTGGAAAAATACGCCGAAGTATAGCCAATAATTAGATTCAAAAAACGGTAAGAAGCTTTACTGAAAGTGGAAATATCAATGAAATTACAAGGTGAAGACTCCAAGAATCAAGAAACAAAGAAAAGAGAAAAATCGTAACAAGAAGAAACAAGAAAATCAAATTAATAATCAAGAAACAAAGAGGAGAAAGAAGATAATATAAATCAAAAAGAAAAATCAAGAATTTAAAAGTGTTATATTTACAAGTGAAAAATCAAAGGTGAAAAATAAAATAAAAAGTGTTATGAAAAAGTGATATAATCATTGTTCAAGGTTACAAAAGTTTAAGTGATTGTGAAGTTGAGTGAACCAAAAGGATATTAAATTAAGAAAGGATTACAACTCATTGTCAGTAAGCTTATTTTTAATATATTTTTGTAAATTTTTGCGCTTCTGTTTCAATAGTTTTACACATATTTTTTCAAAAATGAATGAACCAGTAGATATGTCGCGCGAATGTAAATTAAATATTCAAACTGCTATCGCTTTAATTCCGAATTTCAATGGAGAACCTTCAAATCTTCCTTCATTTATCACAGCTTGTGATGCAATATCGGTGGATTTGAGTCCATCAGAAGCGGAAAAATTGCTTATAGTTATAAAATTAAAATTAGACCCACAAATTTTTGCAAAGATCCAATTTATTAATTTTGAAACGTGGGATGATTTAAAATGTTATTTAGCTAAAGAATATGTTGTAAAACGACCAATTGCTAGTTTGTTAATTGGATTGAATAATTTAAAACGAAAATACAACGAAACAGTAAAAAGTTTTGGAGACAGAATTGAAGAAATTTTACGACAAATTCATTATTCAAATACAATTAGAGTAGGACATGACTATGCAACAACAACACAAATTACATTCGAACTAGTAGGCATAAAAGTTTTTGAAAATGGCTTAACAGAACCTCTAAAAACTTTAGTAAAATGTTGTCGATTTTCTGATATTAAAGATGCCATTGACTTCGCTTTGCAAGAAGAAGCTAGTCAAAATTCGTCAAATATCAGGAATAATCAAAATAATAATATAACATGTTACATTTGCAAAAAACGTGGTCATATTGCTCCCCAATGTTTTTTAAATAAAAAGAATAACGCTAATTTAAATAATAATAACCAAAAGTTTTGTAATTATTGCAAAAAACCAGGTCATTTAATTTTTGAGTGTGGAAATCCAAATCGAAGAAATTTTAATACAAATCGAAATACTTTCAACATGTCAAAAACTTTTATTACCTCTACCAACGAACACAGACAAACATGCAACTATTCGCACACCAATGCAGAAAATGCATCAAACGCACATACTCAGTGTATGTCAAACTGTGACAAAAACCAAGAAACCACAAATTCCCAAACCCAAGATCCAAAACCAACAACACCAGACAACGATACTATTACAGTACGTGAACTACTATCACAAATTCCCAGTTCATTTTTAATAAATAAAACCGACGAAAAAGAAATAAATTTCAAAAATAAAAATGTTGCGTTACAAATTGAAAACAAAACTTTTTGCACAAAACCAATCAACGACCAAGATTCAAAAAACGAAGAACAGAAATTAAAAGACAAAGTTGAAACCCAAGAAAGAAATGACAAAAACGTTCCAATTTTAACAACATCAAACGAAAAAGAACAGAAAGACAAAATTTTAAACGACCCACAAATTTCACAAACGCACGAAACGCACCCAAGAAACAGAAAAACAAACAAAGATTTTACAAAGAAACGTTCTGAATTACAGACAAACAAAGTGATCAAAAAAGTTGAAGAACCAGAGGTAGTTACAATCACAACTACTATCAAACATCCTTATCAACAAACCAAATCAAAGAAATCCTACGACAAGTACGTAAAACCACAACGGACATTTAAAATCGACGATGATTTAGAATTAATAACGGACAAAAACCCTTACGCAAGTAAATCCAAAAAACTGATGCCTCTATTTAAAGATGCATATAGAGTTTTTTAAGACAAATGGTACAGGACGGACCATACCGATCAACGACAAAGGACATGCCAACTGCTAATGATTTTTTTTTTGCGAATTGAAATTAACAAAACCAAAAAATCAAATAAAATATTCCAATTGTCAGAAAAAGACAACAAGTTAAGTTTACAAAAAAGAATATGAATTAAATGTTAGAAAGAGATTAAAAGACAAATGAATTAAAATAAAATTGTCACAACCAAAGATTCTGAAACTTTTTTTCACAAACATTAAAATTTACAATGTAAATGAAATCAAAGTTTTTTTTTTTTTTAAAAAAAAGAGCATTGTTATATTATAAGTCATGATAATTATTGTAAAACTGTTTATATTATTATTAATTAATGAAATGTCATATTTTGAAATATTATAAAGATGTTATATAACTCAACTGTAATCATGAAATTTTGAAAAATATTACCATTGGAATAAAATTATGCTTAATTGTAAATTCATGATATTGTTCTACAATAAATACAATTTTTGAATTTTTTTTTTAATTAACATTTTTTTTTAATTTTTCGAAATGTATTCGAAGAATGTATTTGAAATATTATATGAACTCCAATATTATATTAATTATATCCAAACAAATAATTATAAGAAATCTGTACAATGTAATAGCATGAGCACAAACATTTTTTTTGAAGCACCCGAAATGCTTTCTTTTGTGAACGCACGAGGGCGCGCGTTTTTTCGGCGGGTGAGGT
>NW_020539077.1:46206-63185 GCF_003426905.1 Ctenocephalides felis
TAAAAATTTGGAAGATGATATGGGTTTAGGTGAGACGACTATACTATTATTAAAAATGGCACTTACTAGATCAAGTACAGAATTTTCGTTGGTTGACTGGAAGGATAAGTAGCTCTCAAATATCGACTCGGTGGATCTGCTTATTACACTCTGTCGTGGCAGCAAGAAGTTTTCAGCGTCACGTTTATACATTGACCCTATATTCAAAAATTAGATTAGTAACATGTTAACAGCAATAACATATAAAACACATATAAAAGGGTGAAGAATAGATACAGAATGTAGTTATATATAAATAATATGAGAGTAAATATAATATTGAGATTACATTAATTCTAAAGGTTTGTAAAGTTTTGTAAATTAATCTCGAGATTTGTAAATTGTTCCAAAGGTTTGTAAGTTAATCTAAAAGTATATTTACTTACTCTAAAGGTTCGTAATTGTTCTAAAGGTTGGTAATATAATCTAAAAATTTGTTTCTAAAGGTTTGTAATTACTCTACAAGTTTGTAATTGTTCTAAAGGTTGGTAATATAATCTAAAAATTTGTTTCTAAAGATTTGTAATCACTCTACAAGTTTGTAATTGTTCTAAAGGCGTCTTCCAGATGGCGGACAGGATGACGCGTGCGCGTCTTAAATAAAGCTTACTTGATATGTGGTGTACTTTCCTTTGTTTCTCCTCGATCCTCCAGGCCTGTTTTTGTGTTGGATTATTTATTTTACCGCTCGCCACCAATGTTGTGCTTCGTATATTTGACTGCTTTAACAATGATATACTACAGCTTGTAGTTGCCTTCAGCGGAGATTATTTCGAGGATATATAATTATAAATTCAAACACACGAAAGTCCTTTTGACTTATAAATAATTTATTAACACTAACAGAACAACTTTTGATGAATATTAGATTAGTAGTTTGTATAATAATGTATTTAATTGAATTTAGTAGTTTAGTATCGCCGCTAGTTGCCAAGAAGAGAGTGAGTCCTCGATGTGCCTCTGAGGTCCCCCTCCTTCGGATATCTTCGGGTATCTCCGATATTCTTCGCCTCTACTAGCTAGTGGTGTGTATACTGATAGAGTATTCGATATAGGAATATAGTGTTGCGCAGCGGGCACAACACAGTTATAATTTCTCAGAATTTATCGAAGAATAGATAGTAATATATGAAGGTCCGGGGTTAAAAAGGTCCACCAGCTATGTGTGAAAAACAAAAAAAAGTAAAGTTAAGCTTTGTTTAACAAGGAATTGAAAAATAGAGGAAAAAAATATATAACCAGCTATAACCTTGATTCTTATGACTTTGCTATCCATAATAAAGGTATTTTCTTCCGTTGGTAATTTTTTAGCATTAGTTAAAAGTGTAATTATTTTGTGAAATACATTTAAAATTAAAATAAGACATTAAACCTGTTTGCCATGTGGCCGTTCCAAGTTACCCTCTCCATGGGGTAAAACCCATACAGCACGGGTCAAACAATGGTCAACCTGTTTGGTCCCATTTACAGCCAACCGGGTTATTATAAGCCCATTATGGGCCAATTTATGACGCAGTGGGTTTAGACCCATACGTTACGCGCCGGGTCAAACAATGGTCGACCTACTCTTACCCATTACTCACCGTGTTGTTATGGGCAAATGAAAAATGTATTCAAATATACCGCGCATGCGCATACGCGTGCGCGGCGTTTGCGCAACTAGCGCACAGATGGCGGCCCTTATATGTTGTTCGGCTTTTTTATCTAGGTTGTCGGCGTCATTTGCATTTCTTTGTTTGATGATTCAAGACTGTCATACATAAAGATGTATAAACTGAGTACTGTATACGTATACTTATGCTACTAAAGTTTTAAACAATATAAGAATATAATATATTCGTAATTTGTTTGCTGTTTGACTCTGTAATTTGTCAAAAAAACAATTCTATAAATAAATATGTCTGATAGAAAAATTCGCAAACACATTGCGACTGTGTCAGATAGACATTTTTATAGAAGACTTTTTTGGAAAATGCTGAAATTACGTTCGGAAAGTGTTTTGCAGAACTCTGAATGCGAAAAGGATAATATTGATTTGCCTAGTACTAGTGCTTTTACAATAGATAATATTGAAACTGCGACTAATGCTTCTATTGTAGATGACTTTGAAGGACCGTCTTCTTACCAGGTAAAGTTACAGGGTGATGTTGAAACAAATGATTATATTTCTCTTTCATATAGCGAGGATAGTACTAATGAAGATATAACAGAAGTTTTTGATACAAGACAATTTTTAGCAGACTGGGCGGTGAATTATTAGATACCTCATAATGCTGTATCCGCACTACTTAAAGGGCTAAAACTTCATGATTGTTTCAGTGATTTACCAGCAGATAGTAGAACACTTCTGAAAACAAAAAGGACTGCTTTATCAAAAGTTGTAAGTCCACGTGAATATATTCATTTTGGTTTATTAACTGGATTGAAAGATTCTATTGATAGGTTGAAATTGATATCATCGAATTAGAAATTAATGTTGATGGTTTGCCTTTCTCGAATTCTTCGAACATGTAAGCTTGGCCTATCTTATGTTCTGTAATTCTCACCAAATATATATTTATTATTGGACTTTGCTGTGGGCTTGAGAAACCTAAAGATTCAAATGAATTTTTAAGTGATTTTGTCGATGAAATAATTATATTAAGTGTGACGTGATTGTGAGGGTTTTGATCGCAATGGGAAACAATATAAGATACGCATTAAATATTTTGTTTGTGATACTCCCGCCAAATCATTTATATTGCAGACAAAGGGACACACGGGCTACTTTAGTTGCTCGAAATGTCTTGTTTGTGGTTCAAATATTAATCGCAGAATTTGCTTTCCAAAAATGTAATCACCTGCAAGAACTGATAAACACTTTCGAAGCTTAGAAGATGAAGACTACCACAATGGCTATACGAGATTGCTTGAAATACCGTACATTGGTTTAGTTACTAATGTATCACTTGACTATATGTATTTGATTTGTTTAGGAGCAGTTAAGAGATTGATGCTTTGTGGACTCAAGGTGAGCTTCCAATTCGTTTGCCATATGCTAAAACTAATGACATTTCCAATTTTTTATACAGCTTAAAGATTTATATACCCAAGGAAATTGGTAGGAAGCCTCGATCATTGAAATATATGAGATCATGGAAAACTACAGAATTTAGACAATTATTATTGTATAGTGGTCCAGTAGTTTTGAAATCTCATGTCATATTTCAAATGACTTATAAAAATTTTCTTACTTTTCATATTGCTATTAAAATTTTATGTAGCAACACGTTATTAATTGATCTTTTAGATTATGCTCAGCAGCTACTTCATCATTTTGTTGAAAGATTTAAGGTTTTATATGGAGATTATTATGTAAGTCGTAATATACATAACATATTACACTTAGCTAATGACACCAGAAGTTTTGGTACACTTGATTCATTTAGTGCCTTTTAATTTGAGAATTACATGCAGGTCTTGAAAAAATACATACGGAAGTCAGAGAAACCATTGCAGCAAAGTTATAAAAGATACTTTGAGGTAAAAGAACATTTTATGGGAAAATATCTAAGGCCTGTAGCCATGCTTAGAGCTTGTGAGAAGTCTATGCATTTTGAAGGACCTTTGATAGAATATTGTGGTAATCCTCAGTATAAGGTTGTATATTGTTCAGATTTTACATTTAATATTAATAAAAAGGCTGATTCATTACAGCACCAAGTTTTAATGAATAGGCTTAGTAAGCAGTGATGCCAGTGTGATATGAAGGATGATTTGCCTGATTATACACTGGCAGTTTATAATAAATTTTCTGTTCGGACAGAGGCAGAACTGCTAGATGTGGAGCAGCTATTGACAGATGTGACTATATCAGAGATATCGGTAAATATGATGTCACCCAATGGATGAAAGTGGACAAATCAATTACATATACTGCTAAATATACATATACTGTCATGCCCATGACAGATTTATTTGCAATTTTCCGTAAGTTGAAATATATTTCACATATTTCCAAAATGTCAACTAATTTTTTATTAGATAAAATAAACCTGTAAAACTATAGTAATTCAAAATTTGTTATTTTCAGAGCTTTAGAAGGTGGTGAACCCAATGCAAATAATTAGTTTAAATTCTATAAATAATAATAATACTATATATAGATACTAAGATAATAAGTTTTAGGATAATAATCACCAAAAATTTAGTTAAGTTAGTTTAATTTAGTTATTTTCTAGTAATGTAAATAAAAATCTTTTTAATAAATATATTACTTATGGAGTTGCAGTTTTAGCTCATTCGATATTTATAACTATATGGATTATTTATATTTAATACAAATACGCACGGAAAGTATGCAGCAATTGTTGCACTATATACCGCCATTTTGACCCATCGCGATACCATTCCAGCCCCATAGCATACCCGTATTGAACCCGCCGGGTTGACCATGGGTCAAACCAGGGCTCTGATATAAGTGTCGCCATGGGTTAACCTATGTTCATATATGGTACCAGTGGGTTGACCATAGGTTAACCCTACAGCCCATTGTGACGACCACAGGTTGACCATATGTCAACCATGTGCTGTGTGGGAAAGGTCTAGATAACATTTTTTGAAAGACAGAAAAAAAAGCACATTTCTACAATGATGAAGTAGCTGGCAGTTTTACATCAGTAGCAGTCAGATAATTGTTCGTTTGGAATGTGTTTATTGTTGTGATTTAATTGGTTTGCTTTTCATAATATAGTTTATATTTGCTGAACGCCAAATTGGAACTTTTGTGCCTCGCCCTGCTCTACAGATTTACTTTTTATTAAATTTACTTCCATTTATCGAATGTTACTTGAAACTGTTCAAAAAGCAGGTCAAAGAAGAAATACTTAATTCATTTTCTATCTCTCCTCGCAGAAATTTGAAAATTTTGTATAAGCTCAGTAGTATTATTTACAATTATACATAAAATCCTGAATCAAAAAAGAATCTGAAAAACTTGAAACGTAATAATAACGTAATAAGTCGAAAGACCAAAAAAGCCTCGGATTGGATTATACCATGTGTTTTATAGAAAGTATATAAAACTTCCAGTTTGATTGTTTTGATAAAATATAGACAAACTAATGGGGTTTATAGCATTCAAACAACATATCCTTATACACTAAAAGTATTAATTTTTTTGATTCTCTAGAAATTGTTTCGAATATAACTAACTCAGCAAAACAACGTTTGCCGGGTCAGTAGTATATATATATATATATATATATATATATATATATATATATATCTTGATAGTTTTTTCGACGTTGAAACATATTTCAAAGTAACTAGCAGCCCATTCGTCGAAATAATCATTAGGTTTTTCTTTAAAAGTTTTTCATCCCAGTTTTCCCAAGTTGTATTGTCTTCCTAAAATTCACAAACCTAATTTACCTCTCAGACCTATAGTTTCCGACTTGAATTCTCCCTTAAGTAAACTCTCCAAACATATCAGCTCCGTTCTCTCTAAGGTTACTGTTTTATCTAAATTTAATGTTTCCAATTCTTTTGATTTAGTAAAAAATTTAAAGAATTTTACAATTCCTTCCAATTCTTCCTTTGTTAGTTTTGATGTCATTTCCCTTTTCACGAACATTCCTTGGGATTTGGCTTTGGAAGCAGTTTCTGCCCGCTGGAATGATATCCAACCACACACTTCGATTGACTTGGTTTGGTTTAAGAC
The DNA here is from genome assembly GCF_003426905.1 of Ctenocephalides felis. Taxonomy (NCBI): domain Eukaryota; kingdom Metazoa; phylum Arthropoda; class Insecta; order Siphonaptera; family Pulicidae; genus Ctenocephalides; species Ctenocephalides felis. The sequence continues at coordinate 51,947 of NW_020539077.1, forward strand.
GATTTTAAATTTCATTTTTGTTAACACGTACTTTTGTTTTGATGATCAATTTTATTCGCAGATTTTTGGTTTACCCATGGGGTCTAGTATTAGCCCCCCTGTGGCTGATTTAACACTACAAATTTTAGAAATTTTTGTTTTATCTAATCTTTCTGTTCCACCTCACCTTTATTATAGATATGTTGATGACGTTCTGTTGTGCCTTGATGATTCTCAGATTGTAAACACATTAGACTCTTTTAATTCTTTTAACAAACATTTGCAGTTCACCTGTGAGATTGAGTCGGATGACTCTATTAGTTTTTTAGACCTAAGAATTACAAAAAATAAAGTTAACAATTCTGTCCTGACTGATTGGTATCAGAAACCAACGTGGTCAGGAAGATATTTAAATTATTTGTCTTTTCATTCGCGTTCCATTAAAATTTCTGTCATTATCTCTCTTATAGACAGGGCTATTTTACTAAGTAACAGTATGTTTTGGGAAAAAAATTTGACCCTTATTCGTTCCGTTCTCAAAGACAATAGTTACCCTTCGCACTTGGTCAACAACATCATTAATAATAGATTAATTTATTTACAAATGAATTCTAATAATTCATTTTCACCTTCCTGTTCAAATTCAATAGCTTCCTCTTCCGCCCAACACAAAGGAACTATCTGTTTGCCTTTTTTAAGCAATTTTTCGTATTTTTTAAAAAAGTTATTTTCTTCAGAAGGTTTCCGATTAGTTTTTAGTTTTAATAATACTTTTAATTGCCTTTTTTCGATTCTTAAGTCTGGAACCCCGTCTGATAGGGTCACCGATTCTGTTTACAGGTTGGATTGCAATGATTGCAATATGTGTTATATTGGAGAAAGTTCCCAGTATATTTATAAGAGAGTTAATCAACATATTTATAATTCAAAAAATCCAAACCAATTCAAAACGATGTTTTCAGATCATATGCTCAATCTCAATCACACTTTTAACACTTCACATCCTGTTATTCTTTATATCGAAAAAAATAGTGACCTTAGAAAATTTGCTGAATCCTTTTTTATTTCATTAAATTCCTCCTCTTGTGTTAACAAACGCAATTCATCCCACCTTTTACATGATAGTTACCAGATAGTTATTGATTTTATTAAAAAAACAAAAAATTATTTTGCTTATTTTTTTATATTAATTTTTTTACAATTTTGTTTTTTTTGTTCTAACTTTTACTTGGTTTGCTTTTTCCTTTTGATCAATCCCAGTTCAACCTCTGTGTTCGATGCGTTTTCGTGCCTCGTAGAATTTGTCCTTGATGCGTCCCCTCCCATTCCTATCAATACGCCTATTGAAATAATTCAGTCGAGTCTAGATGCTCGGTATGGGCGTGCTTCTAGCTTCACAATGATGTATTTCATAACTTTTAGTCAAATTAGTTTTCAAATCTTTTAGTTATTCATAATTTTTTCTAAAAAATGTTTTTTTCTCAAATATGTTATTAAGTTTAATTTTTAAAATAAATTTTTGTTGAGTGTTTTTGTCCTGTGGTGTGTATAATGTTTCTCTATGCTATAATTAATTTTTATTGTTGTTTATATTAGTTAATAAAATTTTCAAATTGTTGTAGTTGCTGAATGATGACACGCATCTTGTGTCAAAACGTATAAATAAAAGTTTTCATACTTTATACCTTTTTTATTTCGACGAATGGGCTGCTAGTTACTTTGAAATATGTTTCAACGTCGAAAAAACTATCAAGATACATTTCCTAGGCCTTCAAAGGATCAATTTTTATACTTACACCCACCTCCGTTTTTTGGACCTCAGTTTTTTCCTCATCATTATGGTTCTTCGCATCGGAATGGATTGCCGTTTCACCCTTTCGGCGTTCATCCACGGAATTGTTTTCAAGATAATCTTCCTCCGCCTTCGTTTCAAAATTACTCTGGGCCTGCTGTTCCTGCTCCATCTACTGATCAGCTGTCCTTTTAACTTTATTGAGTTACATTATGGATACCACACCAGGGTAAAACTCTCCACATTTTCTTCTTTAAATTTAAAATTGATTAATGCTATCACTAAACAAAATTTTCTTTTACGTTGCCGAAAATACAAATTGATTCCTAAGTTTTTTGACACTAAATCATTTCTTTTTAAGTTCAATCATTTAACATCTCCTTCCTTTAACAAAAAGTTATGTAACATTAGTTTTGAAGCTATGTCTCTTGAAATAAAGAATAGTTTTTCCTACATTTCTTCTATCAAATCTAAAATTGAAAATTTGAAAAATGTTTTAACCTCTATTTTAGAACCTCTTATTTTAGAAAATTTTCTGGAATTTGAGAATTTAAAATATGACAGAATTTCTAAAAAATTAAAATTGGCTCACATGAAAAAATTTGATAAGCTTTTGGATAATTTTAATAAATCTAATGTACCTTTGATAAGTGAAAATTTGATAGATAAATGGCTCAAAAACTATTCCAACACTCCTATCCCCTCAAACTTGAAGTACATTTTTGCCCTTGGTCCTAAATTTTCTCTTCCTCCTCTCAAATCAAATTTTAATTTTATAAAGGTACTTAGTAATTTGGAGTTTGGTTTAAAAAAATTGAACAACCCAGATAAAGAAACAAAATTTAGATCCTTGTGTTGTAACAAACTTTTATCTTTCATCAAAAATAATAATTCAAAATTTAGTTCCCTTCCTTTACAGTCAGAAATTGTTAGAGATTTAAAAATTTGCAAAAAGTTTTTGAGGGATAATCCAGATATCTTAGTTACCAGAGCTGATAAGGGCAATCTTACTGTGGTTTTGGATAGGTCGGATTATTTTTCAAAAACTTATGCTTTATTAAACAACGAAACCTTTTATAAACCTTTAACTAACGACCCCACCGATCATTTAAACAGACAAACGCACAAACTCATTGGCAATTTAATCACAAAAAAACAAATCTCCAAATCATTAGGTTTTTCTTTAAAAGTTTTTCATCCCAGTTTTCCCAAGTTGTATTGTCTTCCTAAAATTCACAAACCTAATTCACCTCTCAGACCTATAGTTTCCGACTTGAATTCTCCCTTAAGTAAACTCTCCAAACATATCAGCTCCGTTCTCTCTAAGGTTACTGTTCTATCTAAATTTAATGTTTCCAATTCTTTTGATTTAGTAAAAAATTTAAAGAATTTTACAATTCCTTCCAATTCTTCCTTTGTTAGTTTTGATTCATTTCTCTTTTCACGAACATTCCTTGGGATTTGGCTTTGGAAGCTGTTTCTGCCCGCTGGAATGATATCCAACCACACACTTCGATTGACTTGGTTTGGTTTAAGACGATTTTAAATTTCATTTTTGTTAACACGTACTTTTGTTTTGAGGATCAATTTTATTCGCAGATTTTTGGTTTACGCATGGGGTCTAGTATTAGCCCCCCTGTGGCTGATTTAACACTACAAATTTTAGAAAATTTTGTTTTATCTAATCTTTCTGTTCCACCTCACCTTTATTATAGATATGTTGATGACGTTCTGTTGTGCCTTGATGATTCTCAGATTGTAAACACATTAGACTCTTTTAATTCTTTTAACAAACATTTGCAGTTCACCTGTGAGATTGAGTCGGATGACTCTATTAGTTTTTTAGACCTAAGAATTACAAAAAATAAAGTTAACAATTCTGTCCTGACTGATTGGTATCAGAAACCAACGTGGTCAGGAAGATATTTAAATTATTTGTCTTTTCATTCGCGTTCCATTAAAATTTCTGTCATTATCTCTCTTATAGACAGGGCTATTTTACTAAGTAACAGTATGTTTTGGGAAAAAAATTTGACCCTTATTCGTTCCGTTCTCAAAGACAATAGTTACCCTTCGCACTTGGTCAACAACATCATTAATAATAGATTAATTTATTTACAAATGAATTCTAATAATTCATTTTCACCTTCCTGTTCAAATTCAATAGCTTCCTCTTCCGCCCAACACAAAGGAACTATCTGTTTGCCTTTTTTAAGCAATTTTTCGTATTTTTTAAAAAAGTTATTTTCTTCAGAAGGTTTCCGATTAGTTTTTAGTTTTAATAATACTTTTAATTGCCTTTTTTCGATTCTTAAGTCTGGAACCCCGTCTGATAGGGTCACCGATTCTGTTTACAGGTTGGATTGCAATGATTGCAATATGTGTTATATTGGAGAAAGTTCCCAGTATATTTATAAGAGAGTTAATCAACATATTTATAATTCAAAAAATCCAAACCAATTCAAAACGATGTTTTCAGATCATATGCTCAATCTCAATCACACTTTTAATACTTCACATCCTGTTATTCTTTATATCGAAAAAAATAGTGACCTTAGAAAATTTGCTGAATCCTTTTTTATTTCATTAAATTCCTCCTCTTGTGTTAACAAACGCAATTCATCCCACCTTTTACATGATAGTTACCAGATAGTTATTGATTTTATTAAAAAAACAAAAAAATAATTTGCTTATTTTTTATATTAATTTTTTTACAATTTTGTTTTTTTTGTTCTAACTTTTACTTGGTTTGCTTTTTCCTTTTGATCAATCCCAGTTCAACCTCTGTGTTCGATGCGTTTTCGTGCCTCGTAGAATTTGTCCTTGATGCGTCCCCTCCCATTCCTATCAATACGCCATTGAAATAATTCAGTCGAGTCTAGATGCTCGGTATGGGCGTGCTTCTAGCTTCACAATGATGTATTTCATAACTTTTAGTCAAATTAGTTTTCAAATCTTTTAGTTATTCATAATTTTTTCTAAAAAATGTTTTTTTCTCTAATATGTTATTAAGTTTAATTTTTAAAATAAATTTTTGTTGAGTGTCTTTGTCCTGTGGTGTGTATAATGTTTCTCTATGCTATAATTAATTTTTATTGTTGTTTATATTAGTTAATAAAATTTTCAAATTGTTGTAGTTGCTGAATGATGACACGCATCTTGTGTCGAAACGTATAAATAAAAGTTTTTATACTTTATACCTTTTTTATTTCGACGAATGGGCTGCTAGTTACTTTGAAATATATATATATATATATATATATATATATATATATATATATATGTATATATATATATATGAGTAAGTTCTTCAAGGGCATACATCAAATAAAAGGCAAAGATTTAGAAGTTAATCTTTAATTTTTCCAAACGTTTCGACAGAATGAATATTGAAACATTAATATAAACTAGGAAAAAATGACAGAAATTGGAAAAAGAACTATAGATATAAGTAATATAATTATAACAATAACAATTATACTTAACAGATAGATAAACAAGAGAAATGAAAAGTAAAAAGAAATATATACAAACATACAAAAGCGTAATATATATACATAAATATACACACAAACAAATATGTATATATGATATACATGTAAAAACACGTACACACATGCATATATACATACGAATTACGTATATATAAACATATACATACGGACATGTACATATGTATAAATACACATATATACATACATACACATACACATATCTTCTCGGGGCTGAGGAGAAACTGCTACCGGGCGCGTCTCCATGTGTGGATTGGAGAATGCCCTCCCTGTTCTTGGCTCGCAAGGCCTGCTTAGCGGTTAGGAACATAGGGTAGGAGTGAAATAAAATAGCTCCCGTGTACAAAACTCCCCTACATGTAGGTAGGGTTGGTCACTCTACCTGACCATGCAAAGCGGAAGAACATCAATGAATATGGAGAACAATAAAGTAGAATCGTTTACAGTACAGAAGAGGGATACCTCAGTACCGGCGGCCGAGGGTTTGCGAACGGGCCCGAAGTCGTCGTCATCATGCGACCGTTTGGACAGCGTAGTGGACCCCATGGCTTCGCTGAAGAAATGCTACTGGGAGTATAAAAAAGAGCGTGGAAAATCAAAGGATGGAGGCACTGAAACGCCTCGAAACACTTCTTACTGACCTCCACAAGATGATTAAGTCGAAATCCAACATTCACATGGAGATTAAGACAAAAACGAGTAGTGTTGCAACTGCTATGACGCGTTTTCTCGACCTCGATAATCGATGGTTGGAGAACCTACGGCATCCCTCACCCAAAAAAAACAGCCAAACTGTTGTGGCAATTGAAGAAGCGAGAGACACCGGAGCCGAAGCCGACGATGAATCCGTCGCTGAAGAAGTAAAAAAGAAGATTTTGAGCACTGGAAAGAGAAAGGACCGGAACTCTCCAGACCCGACGTACGGTCAGGTCGTGAAAAAGAAAGACCTAAAATCAAGTCCACCGAAAATTGTGGCAGAACAGAAAGCCAAACAAAATGAGGTGACTGATTGGCATAAGGTTCAATCAAAAAAAGAAAAAAGGAGGCTAGCCAAAGAGCAGCTTGCAAAGCAGCAGCCAAAAGAGCGCCGGCCGGAACCTAAGAGGAAGAAAACGCGGAAATTTCTCAAACCAGACGTAGTCCTAATTCGACCAGCAGAGAAGGCAAAGTATGCCGAGATACTACGTCGACTAAAACAGGACATTCCTGACGAGCAGGTGCGAACGACGGTAGATAAGATTAACAAGACCAGGACCGGAGACATGTTGCTTACAATCTCGAGAAAGTGTGCAGACAAAGGCCAAGGACTGCAACAGGCAATCGCGAGCATCCTTAAAGATGACGCCAAAGTGTTTTGCAAAGGGCCACAAGAAATAATCGAAATCAGAGACATCGATGACGATACAACTAAGGCCAACATTCAGGCTGCTTTGAAAAATGCACTTGGAGAAGCCAGTGAAACACCGGCGGAAGCAATCAAGTTACGTAAAGCCTACAGAGGCACCCAGGTGGCTACAGTAACATTGCCAGCAGCCACGGCGCTGAAATTGCTTGAAGGAAACAGCAAAATACGAATTGGCTGGGTAAACTGCCGTATAAAAACAACCAATAGGCCAACCAAGTGTTACAAATGTTGGCTTTTCGGGGATCACGGATTTCAGTGCAGAAGTAAAGTGAACCGTTCCAACCTTTGCATTAGGTGCGGGCAAGAAGGACACAAGATCTCCAGTTGTCCAAACCCAGCAAAATGTGCACTATGCGCTGAACACCGAAGCGCAGAGGATGCTGCCCACCATGCAGGAACCTACAGATGTCCTGTATATAAAGAGGCACTCGAGAAGGCATCAATTAAAAAATCATGAAGATATTGCAGCTAAATTTAAATCATTGTGAAGCTGCACATGATCTGCTTATGCAGACAGTACGAGAGCTGAAGCCTGATCTTGTGCTCCTAGCAGAGCCATACAAGCATCTAACTGGCGAACTATGGGAAGCGGACACAACCACTAAAGCTGTTATTTGGTCCAGTAACAAACTCACCTTCCAGGGCACAATTACCAGACGCAGCGTCGGATTTGTATCAGCAACAATAGATGGCATCCGCTTCTATAGCTGCTATGCACCACCTAGCTTCTCCTTTGTGGAATTTACTGACTTTTTGGATCGACTGACCGAGGACGCTAAGCAACATCATCCAGTTGCGATAGCCGGAGACTTCAACTCCTGGGCAGTAGACTGGGGCAGCAAGTACACAAACGTACGAGGAAAAGCAATACTAGAAGCTTTTTGTAAGCTAGACGTTGTCCTGCTCAATAGTGGCGATACGCCGACCTACACCAAAGGCGACGCAAGCTCGATTATAGACCTCACTTTCGTCAGCACTAGTCTCGTCAGAGGTAACTGTAACTGGAGGGTAATGGATATGTACACAGCTAGCGACCAGAACGCAATATTTTGGGAAATATCGTCCAAACAGAATCTTGAAAGACCTATCAAGCAAGTTAACTGCGCTGGCTGGAAAACAAAATCTTTTGACCGAGATGCATTGTTAGTAGCCCTTGACGTTAGCCCGATCAACACTGGATGCGCGGAAGAAAGGACCAAAACCCTGATGAAAAGAATGACCCAGGCTTGTGATGCCAGTATGCCCCGAAAGGGTGGCATAAATTTAAGACCGCCCGTCTATTGGTGGAATGATAACATCAGTGTCCTTCGTAAAGAATGCCACAAAAAAAGAAGAACAGCACAGCGTGGCTATAAGCGACCTAACAGCGAGGAACTAATCGCAGAGTACAAAAAATCTCGTCGAGAATTGAATAGGGCCATCAAAGAAAGTAAACAAAGATGCTGGAAATATCTCATTAGTGAGGTGGACAAAGATGCTTGGGGTAGGCCTTACAAGGTGGTCATGACACTGCTGAAAAAGCAACAAGTGCAGTCGCCTACGTGTCCTCATTTTCTTCGGAAAGTTGTAACTGCGCTGTTTCCACAGCAACGCAGTTTCAGCTACCAGTTGGCATCAACTAAACTGGATGACATCCCATTAGTCACTGAAGATGAGTTAATGGAGGCATGTAACCGTATAGGAAATAATAAAGCGCCAGAATTAGATGGTATTCCTAATATTGCACTGAAAACCATCATTAAGGCAGCGCCGTCGTTATTTCTAGACGTTTACAACACATGCCTGAAAGAAGGGACTTTTCCCAGTAAGTGGAAGCAACAGCGGCTTGTACTTCTCCCTAAGAAAAATAAGCCGCCAGAAGAGCCGTCATCTTACCGTCCGCTCTGCATGCTAGATTCGGCTGGTAAGATATTGGAACGAATAATTCACCAAAGAATTGAGGCAGTCGTTGACCCACTTCTGGCGGACAACCAGTATGGATTCCGGAAAGGACGATCAACCCTGGACGCAATAAAGCTAGTTGTCGATACTGCCAAAAAAGCAATCGAAGGAACAAGATGGAAGGGAGGTACGAAAGAGTACTGCCTTGTGGCCACACTAGACATCAGGAACGCTTTCAACTGCGCAAATTGGGACTGCATAATGCAAGCTCTTGAAAAAAAGAATGTACCGGGTTACATATGTAAAATAGTGGCAAGCTATTTACGGATAGGGTTCTGAAGTACGACACGATGAACGGTCCAAAAGAATATAATATCACCGGAGGTGTACCTCAAGGCTCAGTTCTTGAACCACTTCTGTGGAATGTTATGTATGACGGGCTTTTGAGATTGAAAATCCCAAGACGCGCCAAACTAGTGGCATATGCAGACGACGTAGCCGTAGTGATCGTTGCGAAACATGTAGACAAAATACGTCATATTTTCGACATTACATTCGAGAAAATAAATCAGTGGATGGACACTGTTAGTCTTCAACTAGCGACACAAAAGACGGAAGCAGTTCTCATCATCAGCAGGAAAACCATAGAGATCATTAAACTGAAAGTCGGTGAACAAGAGATTATATCACAACCTTACATCCAATACTTGGGAGTGATGCTTGACGCCCGACTTAATTTTAAGCAGCAAGTAAAACAAGTAAGTGACAAGGCATCAGTAGTGAGTTCTTGCCTTGCACGATTGATGCCTAACATCGGAGGACCAAAGCAGAGCAGAAGACTCATACTTTCATCAGTAGTTGCGTCAGTGCTCACTTATGGAATACCTATTTGGGCAGACGCGCTAGAGGTCCAAGAATCATGGAGGAAAGCTGGCCCTGTATACCGCACAATATCTGAGGAAGCGGTATGTGTCATTGCCGGGACTCTGCCTCTTAGAGTCTTAGCTGAAGAAAGAAAAAATCTTTACCAACGCAAGAAGTCAACGACACTAAGCGCTGATGATCTCAGAACCGAAGAACGTCAAAACAGCATAAGACGATGGCAATTACAGTGGGACGCGGCAGAAAAGGGTAGATGGACGCACCGTCTTATACCTAATATCAACGTTTGGCTGAACCGGAGACATGGAGAAGTCAATTATTATTTAACGCAGATGCTGTCTGGACACGGTTGCTTTCGGGCTTATCTTCACCGATTTAAGCACGATGATTCTCCTGAATGTCCAGCTTGCCAAGGATTGAATGAAGATGCGGATCATGTTTTCTTTGTGTGTCCGCGCTTCAGTGCACAGCGGAATAAACTGGAAAGACTCTTAAAGCAAAATATTCAACCAGAAACACTGATTGAATCAATGCTTTCATCAGAAGATGCTTGGAACGCCAGTAGTTCGTATGTTACAGAAGTCATCAAAACACTACGTTTCATTGAGAGAAAGAGAGCGAATGAAAGATATATGACATCTTAGCTGCAATTAGAAAAAGCTGTTGCTAGATCCTTCCCTGCGAAGTAATGCCTAACGGCGGTTTCCGTGGGGGTTACAAGGCCTGGGGAAAGCGGAGGTTTTAGTCGGTAGTAACATTGTTGAGTCCGACATATCCAGACAATTCTGTGTCTGTTGAATACGTAAAAGTATTTCCTTCGCTATACAAAAAAAAAAAAAAAAAACACATACACATATACATATATACATACATACATATATATATATATATATATATATATATATATACATATGCAATACATACACATACACATATATAGACAATACACGTGACAGAGTTTATGAGATTAGGAGGATGTCACGTACTCTCTGTCACGTACAATAGACTCAAATTTCTCAATAATAACAATAATACCTCTTCTTCTTCCACCAAAATCTCCAAAGACAATAACTTTATTGGTAACGTTTGTCTCCCGTTTATTAAAGAACTCTTTCCCATTTGGAAAAAACTGTTTCACAAGGTCGACTTAAGATTAATTTGTAACATAGACTTAACCCTTAGCTCCCTTTTTTCCAACCTCAAATCACCCACTAGTTTGGAACGCACATCAAATATTGTTTATAAATTAAAATGCAATGATTGTGATTCCATTACATAGGTGAAACTGAACAAAATTTAATAAAACGACTAAAACAACATGATAATAACTCTAAAAAACCAACGACAAAATCAAACCATGATAACAGAACATATAAAAAATTTTAAAACATTATTTTGACTTTTATAACGCTAGTATACTTTATCACGAACGGAACATTATTCAGAGAAGATTTGCTGAATCTTGTCTAATCAGCATTTCCAAATTTTGTATTAATAAACGCCATGATGCCTCCTTACTCTGTGAAAATTATCAGGTGATACTTAATAATATTTCCAAATTTGTTTCCTCTTAACCTACGTAATTCCGAACCTGTAAACCTACCCTTACGCGGTCCGATCCCAAACTTTGATTCTTAGCCTCTCACCCATACTTCGAAACACTGATTGTAAAAAACCCGCCAAATATTCCCTCAAACGGTCTCTTCAAATAATTTTTAACACATGTTACTACAGCCTCGGCTCTGTCAAATAAACTACGTTCTCTGTGCAAAAATATTATATATTTCA